>NC_037671.1:135860982-136160982 GCF_003255815.1 Theropithecus gelada | reverse complement strand
ATTTCAGCCAATGAAATGGGGACGACAGAACCGACTCCCATGGAGATAGTTAGAATAAGTTAAGATGAAGAATAGAAAGCTTCTAGAATAGTGTCTGGCATCTAGTAAATACTCGGTAAATGTTCCTTTCTTTTGTGCTCTTTCCTTCTTGTTTTCTATCCCACAGTTAATGATCATGGGGACTTTGACTATTACCTTATTTCCAAAAAGTTAAATAGCAAATCCTAACAACAACAACAACAAAACTTTCATTTTAAAAAGAAAGCCTAGGAGAGGTCAACAATATCAGTGTTAAGCTTAAAACTTCCATTCAGGTTTCAGGGGAGCTCATCAGCATGGTTTATTTTCTTAATAAGGCCTGGGAGAGGCCACAGCTGACTCACAGAACATTCAGAGCACTTGGAGATGTCTTGCCTCTAACATCGTGCTAAGGAGCAAAGCTCCTAGCAGCACTGGCTAGAATAATTAAAGGTATAACATCAAAATCTGCCAATGATGTTTAACTTTAAAGGAAACTTACTTAAGAGATTCGCAATGGGGCTTCAAAAATAGGATAATGGATTTGAAAGTATTTTTAAAAAGTAACTTGACAGTATTGTGTTCATATTATACTTATGATTAAAAAGGAAGATTTGAATTCAGGTGGAACACTGCTATCCTTTCCTCTGGTTCTGCTTTTCCAAGAAATGCGGTATCACTGTCATCTCCAACACAGCCCGCTCTGTGAGCTAGCCAAGAAGGAAAAGCCAAGAGGGTTGGCTGAGCCAACACTGAGACTGAAAGAGAGCCACCATATTGATTAGTGTGTCTCACATCTCTCTTTCTTTAAAGGAAAAAAGTTCTCCTGAAACCCCTCCCCATGTTGACTTAAATTATTTTCATTATATGGTTCCTTAAATATGTACAAATATGTAGTAATTAGGTATAACTGTTTTATGCTTATAGCTAACTAAAAACTATACAAACACAAAAGGAAACCGTTCTAGAGATCTGTTGAACAACTATGTGAATATACTTAACACTACTGAACTATATACTTAAATTATCTTAATAATTTACCATCTTAATGGTAAATTTTGTTATATGTCTTTTTACCAAAATTTTGAAAACCACGAGAACAGATCAAATTTATAGATTAACAGATCATCAGTTAAATTCAAATAAAAAAACATTAATTCAGTGTGAAAGTGGTAACATTTGCTGAAACTAAATAACTAATATTGGGTTTAATTATGATTTATAAATACAATTATAAAAATATAATATGATGCTTTTATAGATTTTATTTCAATTGTTTACTTATATATTTGACATATTTATCAAGCATGATAGTCATTTGACTCATAATCATTATCATTATAATTTTTTCCCTCCTACAAGGTTATTCATTGGAAACCATCAGTTCATTGTTTTAATTGGCCCACTTAATTTAAAAATGACATTCTCCAAAATATAATATTGATAAATAATTTTGTTTTATTTTATTTTAATTAATTAATTTTTTTTTTCGAGATGGAGTTTTGCTCTTTTTGCCCAGGTTGGAGTGCAATGGTGGGGTCTAGGCTCACTGCAACCTCCGCCTCCAGGCTTTAAGCAGTTCTCCTCCCTCAGCCTCCCAAGTAGCTAGGATTACAGGCACCCGCTACCATGCCCAGCTAATTTTAGTAGAGACAGGGTTTTTAGTAGAGACAGGGTTTCACCATGTTGGCCAGGCCGTTCTCGAACTCCTGACCTCAGATGATCCGCCTGCCTCAGCCTCCCAGAGTGCTGGGATTACAGGCATGAGCCACTGCGCCTGGCCTGATCAATAATTTTAAAAGAACTTTTAACAAAAGTTCTTCATGGAGGATATTTGTAAGTTGGTGTGTCACATAAACACAGAATCAAACCCAATATCCTGCTTATAATCTGAATAAAGTGACTGCTTTGCCTGGCTTCTTTTGAGTTCAGCCTGTGCTACCATGAGCCCTGTAATATTTCAATTTTCTCACTATGCTTCTCTGTTTGAACTACTGTAAAACTTTATTGGTGCTGGGTACCATGACTCACTTGGCCTTCACTTTACATGAATGCATCATTTGTGTACTAAATCAGCCCTGTTCTTTTCTCATTAGTCTATGACAGATTGGCATGTTTATTTTTATAATGGAAAGTCAAAATCAATTTATTAAATAAATTAAGAGACTAAACTCAGTTGCATCTTATCACTGAAAAAGAACAGTTTTAACTTTAAAACTGGTAAGGTAACTCAATGATTCTCTTTAAACAAAAAGCAAGATAGTTACTGTTATTTTGATGACAGGACATGCCAACATAATGACTACTGGACACATTCAAAGTTGAATATTCCAAAAAGTGATCACATGGCACCAATCCAATTTTAAACACAAAGCACCAATTCTAAAAGTATGCAGTTTTCAAATGAACATCTCAGGTGAGCCAGATAAGTTTATAAATTTTTATATAAGTTTTTAAAACGTTGTTGAAATGAAAACACAATGATGTTGCTTATAGCCACAGTCTCCTCCAGTTTAAGGAAAAATTGGTATTACATACATAGATAGTAGATAGTACTTTTTGTTTGTTTTTTTTTTGAGACAGGGTCTCACTCTGTCACCCAGGATAGAGCTGCAAACTCCTGGGCTCCAGCAATTGTCCTGCCTCAGCCTCCTGGGTAGCTGGGACTATAGGTGTGTGCCACCATGCCTGGATTTTTTCCTTTTTTCTTTTTTTTTTTTGAGACAGGATCTCACTCTGTTGCCCAGGCTGAGTACAGTGGCACGATCATGGCCCACTGCAGCCTCAACTT
This sequence comes from Theropithecus gelada, assembly GCF_003255815.1. Taxonomy (NCBI): domain Eukaryota; kingdom Metazoa; phylum Chordata; class Mammalia; order Primates; family Cercopithecidae; genus Theropithecus; species Theropithecus gelada. The sequence continues at coordinate 136,158,173 of NC_037671.1, read as the reverse complement.
CTTGGGCTCAAGGGATCCTCCCATTGGAACCTTCCGAGTAGCTGGGACAACAGATGTGCACCACCACACCCTGCTAATTTTTTATTACTTCTGTAGAGACTGAGTGTATTAGTCTGTTCTTGCACTGCTATAAAGAACTACCTGAGACTGGGTAATTTGTAAAGAAAAGAAGTGTAATTGACTCACAGTTCCACAGGCTACACAGGAAGCATGGCTGGGGAGGCCTTGGAAAACTTACAATCATGGCAGAAGGCAAAGAGGAATCAAGCATGTCTTACCTGGCTGGAGAAGGAGGAAAAGAGTGAAGGGTGATGTGCCATACACTTTTAAACAACCAGATCTCATAAGAACTCACTATCATGAGAACAGCAAGGGGGAAATCTGCCCCCATGATCCAATCACTTCCCATCAGGCCCCTCCTCCAACATTGGGGATTACAATTCAATATGAGATTTGGGTGGGGACACAAATACAAACCATATCACTGGGTCTCATTATGTTGCTCAGGCTGGTCTCTAACTCCTGGACGTAAGGGATCCTCCTGTCTTATTAACCCGAAGTGTTGGGATTACAGGCATGAGCCACCACACCTGGCCATAATTTTTTTGTATTTTTTTTTTGGTAGAAACAGGACCTTGCTCTGTTGTCCAGGCTGGTCTTGAACTCTGAGCCTCAAGCAACCCTCCTGCCTCAGTCTCCCAAAGTGCTGAGATTACAGGCATGAGCCACTGTGCCCAAGAAGGATGAAAGGGGTGTCCCTGAAGAGGGTCAGCTTGGCTCAGAGTGCCAGAACAAAAGAGGACTGAGAGGATGGCTCAGTGCAGAGTACTGGGGCCAGGTGGGTTGAAGGTGGGAGTGCAGGCCAGCATGGGGTTTCAGGGTCCACATGGGGTGAGGAGAGTGGTTCTTGCAAAGCAATAACCGAGTGTGGGTTGAAGAGGGGTGGCTTGATGTGGAATGTTAGAGCCTAGGTGGGGCGAGGTGGGTGTCTGTATAGGAAAATGGCACAGCACAGGCTGTTACAGCCAAAGCAGATGTTCCATCTAACGATACAATAAGAACCCACAGTGTCAATTTTGTGGTAGTCTTGATAAGGACATATAACTTAATCATGAGAATACATCAGACAAGAGCAAATGGAGGGATAGTCTACAAAACAACTGATCCATATTCTTGAAGTGTTAAGGATATGAAAGTAAAGGAAAGACTGAGGAACTATTTCAGACTAAAGGCGACTAAGGAAAGATGACAAATAATTGCAATGTGTGGTTCTGAACTGGAATCCTTTGCTATAAATGATACATTATTGAGCAATGGAGAAACTTGACTGTGGTATGAAGATTAGACCACAATGTATCAATGTTAATTTTCCAATTTTGCTGTTTGTACTGGAGTTATGTAGGGGAATGTCTCTGTTGAAGAAATACTAAGATATTTGGGGATGATGGGGAAATCAAATTGACATCTTCCTTTCAAATGGTTCAGGGGAAAAGAAGGTCTTTGTACTTCACTTCCAACTTTTCTGAAAAATTGAGATTGTCTCAAAATGGACATTTTTTAAGTTTAATAAGAAGGGAGTATCATTAAGAGAACTGTAGTATAGTCACATGAATAAACATTATGCAGATATTAAAAATGTTTTGGGAAAATATTAATGATGGAATGCGTTTTTTTTTAAGAGGATAAAAATGTACGTATAAAGTATGATCAACTTATGCAGAAATATCTTGCAAAATAGTGAGAGTTCCCAAATTGAGTACTTAGTATGGGTCAGATACTGGACAAAGCAATTTGTATATTTTATCTCATTTAAACTTCACCACAATCTTACCAGGCAAGCATTATTAGTTTCATGTTACAGATAAGGAATTTGAGGCACAGAGAGGGTAAGCAGCTTGGCCAGATTCTTAACTAGCCTGTTGTACTGCTAAGAATAAAGACTGGAAAAAAATGCCCAAAATGTTAATAGCAGTAGTTTCTGGGCAGTGGGACTACAAATGACTTTTAGATTCCCCTTTTGTAGTTTTCAGTATTTTCCAAAATATCCACATGGTATGTTGCTTTTGTAATTTGGCAAAAGAGAAAGTTGTTATTTTTCAAGGAAATCATTTGTTGTGGAACAAAGTTGTAAAAATATTCCAATTATTCAAAACCATACTGAGCAACCCAAAGTACTAACAGCAATGTTATCTCTTAATAGTGATACTAGTGGTTATTTCCATTTAAAATTTTTTCCTTCTATGTAATCAAGTTCCTATAATTCATTCATTTGTTCAATAAATAGTGAGCATCTGCTTTTTTTTAATAAGAAGAAAAAAATTTTAAAGCAAAAAATGTGTAAGTCCAGAGTTGTAAATTTTATTCAGAAAAGCAGGGAGGAAGGATATTATGCTTAGAAAAGTCTAGGCACTAAAATGTTACTAGCTGCTATGTGTCAGTGGTGAGTTAGTAGAAATTTTATCTTTTCTTTATACTTTTCCATGCTTCTCCAGTCTTCGGCAATATGTATTACATATATATTCTATTCATAGCTGTGACTCCGTTGCCAAGAAGAGTATCTGGCACATCGTAGGAACTCAAGAATATTTATTGAGTAGATGAATGCTTTTGAGTACAAATAGCCTCAAAACACAGTTTTTAAAAACAGCATTGACCTTTATTCATTCCTTTATGATAGTTGGCAAACTTTACATTCAACCTATGATCTGCTATGCTAGAGAAGATGTAAGAGAAGGTCTAAGTGTGGTAGGGAGTTCTAGTTACTAATTACTGGCTAATGGTGATGGGGAAAGCCATGCTACAGGAAGGCAGGGTAAGCAGAAAGAGGGATATGCTATTCAGACAAACACCACAGTGTTGTTTTATTGTATGTATTAAGATTTCTATTCAACCTCTTTCCAGGAGAACTGGAGGTGATACATTACTATATGATACATTACTGAGGACAGATCTCAAGCTGGAGGAGCTGGGTTTCCTGGTACTGATGTCTGAGTTTCACAGAGAAATAGAAGGGTGGAGTGAAGTTGGGATGACCCAGGCATAAGCTCCTACTTTGCTTATAATTATGAGGCTAATTTCTCTGGTTTTATAAATTAACTTGAATCATAAACCCTAAGAGAGATTAGATATGAGGCCAATATGGGGGTAGAAGTTCCTTAGCTGGTGGATGAATCAAGTCAACTGCCCAGAATCCACATCTGCACTTGGCTATTCAACTCTACTTATTTACAGGGCAGTTTACATGCTATAGCGATACTGCCAAATTTGAAGATTCCCCAAGACCACACGAGGTAGTCCTTACATATATTCAAGGATTACTAGAAAAAATAAACCTTTGAAGTCATCCCTGAATCCTCCCTTTCTCTTACATCCTACCATCTAATACATTGGCAAATTCTGTTGCTCTACCTTCAAACTATGTCCAGAATCTGACCACTACTTTCCTCTCACCTGACTTGGGTTATTGAAAAGCCTCTTACTACCCCTTGTTTCATCCCTTCGCCCTCTAGTATGCTTCCCACTCAGCAGCCACAGGTTCCTTTTAAAAACTAACTCATATCATGTCTTTACACAAAAACCTACAATGGCCACAGCCCTTACAAAAAAGCTGTCTTGTGTTCCACAACACTCGGAGTTCATTTTCTATGAACTCCCCTTGCTCACTTCTGCTCACTGCACTCTAGGCACTTTGACTTCCTTGCTGTTCTTCAAATATGCCAGGTACACTTTGCTCTTGCAGTTTCCTTTGCAGGAAGTTGCTCCCACCTCCATCCAAATGGCTCTCTCTCTCTCTCTTAGAATCTCTCTTCAAATATCACCTTATCAGAGAGAACTTTCCTGACCATCTACATCAAATAGAAACCTCCTACCCAGACACAGTCTCCTTTACCTTGCTTTTTTTCTTCATAGAACTCATCACTGGGGACAGTTCTGTCCACCAAGTCTGTCTGATTTTCTTGAGCGCATGATATGATTGCACTACCTCACCTTTTGAAGTTGGGTGTAGTTGTGTGACTTGCTTTGGCCAGTGAAATGTTATACAAGTGCCATGTGTCACTTTCAGGCATAAGCTTTAAGAGGTGGTGTATAATTTATCACTCTGTCTTCTCCATCTCCCACAAAGACAAGCCATACACTAGATGGGGGTTCTCTAGGTGGGTTGGGTCCCAGAGGCAAGGTGCTCCCAGTGCAGAGCCCCCAGCTGACCGGCAATGAACATGCAGTGTAAATGAGAAATAAACTTGGTTGTTTGAAGCCACTGAGATATTGGGTTGTTTATTGCCACAAAATAACCTAGCCTATCCTGACTGACACACTCTCTGGCATATTACCTATTTGTTGACCATCTCCCCTTACCCACCTCTAGATTGTAATCTCTATGATGGTAGGACTCTGTATGTTCACGGCTATGTCTCCAGCGCCTGGAACAGTGCCTGGCACATGGTAGGCATCCAGTCATATTTGTTGGTTAACTGAATGAAATAGGAAGATTTAACAATGGCCGGTGAATCTAATTCTGGGCTTAGCTAAAAAACGTGTATTCCACCTGATCTGAATGTGAACAAAATGGGTCCTGATTCAAGATCAGAAGTGTGTCCGCTTATCTCACTAGACACAGTTTGAAAGCATGAATCGCCTATGGGTACATAACGCAGCTAGTCATGAAAGCACATAAAGTAGCTAAAGTTACAACACAAATGGAAATCTGGCATACTGCTGAGGGGACTCAGTGACAATCCATAAATAAAAAGCATTAACAATGTTTGTGTCAATGCTGAATGCTGATGTGGTTTCCTTTCCCTGTGTGGACATTAGCATTTGAAATGAACCAAGCTTCACAGGCCTGGGATTTTATCTGCCGCTATCATAAATCGGTGTATGAGTCCCTCTAAGGACTTTTGCAAAAGCAGTGTGTGCTTTTGTGAGCTGCTTTCTTTTCACGTGCTTCCTCCTGGTATGCCAGAATTTGGATGGGGATAATGCATTTCCTGTATCATGTGGCACAGTACAAGGAAACCCATTGTATCCCTACAGAGGAAGAGTACATCTGTAAGTAGTTTTTAAGAGTGTACTGAAGGATCTTGTTAGGGTGACTTATTCTCCCAGTTCCATTTGGTTGATGAAGTGGATCACGTGACAGATGTGCATAATGAACTGCTTCACTTGCTGCCAGTGGGAAGCTCAACCTATAAAATGCAAAATCTCATGGAATCACTGAGGGCATAGCAAGCTGATCACATTAAGAGAGAAGCTGGCCTCATTTGGAGTTGTCATTTCTTATTGCTGCATACAATGCACCAGTGTTACTAGACTGCATTTACTTCCCTTCACCCAAACCACCCTTACTCCCATACCCCCAAAGTAACTGCCTTTCCGATTTGTTCCTAATTCAAACTGCAAAGGCAGTTATTTCTGCATACATTTCCTAAAGAGCAAACATTACGAAGATGTGCAAGTCATCATCCATTAAATGCACTTGCAAGGAGTCTTTATGTTTTGTCACTAGAAAAAGGAAACATATTACATCAGAGAACAGGATTGCTGTTTTTTTTATTCTTTCTCATCTCTTTTCCTCTCACCCCCTTCTATATTTCTCTTCTTTCCGTGTTCCATTAGCATATATATATATACACACACTTTTTTTTGCCTTTATACTAATTGGTGATTCTCTAATGACTGCAATCGTGAAGCATATAATGTGTCCCCTATTTTCCGTGGGTGGTACAGAACAGTAGTGTTCAAGCCAAAAACCAAGTGGACCAACTATTCCAGGAGTGGTCTATTCCAGGAGTGGTCTATTCCAGGAGTGGCCCAACTTGCAACTCACTGTGGATGCTCCTGGGTCACTAAGGAACTGATAATGAATGGAAAAATAAAAAGAAATAATGCAAACCCTAGATATGCTAATTCAGGTAATGATGAAAAAGGGTATAAGCCAATTCGATCCACTTCTACCATGGAGTCCATCTGTACTAGGCACTATGCTAGGCACTGCAGGGGGAGCTGAAAAGGCAGAGCACATGGCCTTTGCCATGAAAAGTTAGGGAATAAATGATGGCGTATGATGACATACCCAAATGCCATAACAGCTTCACAGATCACAGGGCTTTAGGTGGTCCCAGAGGAAAGATGTCAGTAAGAACTTAAATTGTCAGGAAAGGTTTTGGGCAGGAGGAGAAACTGAGCTAGACCCTGAGGGAAAGGTAGGTTTTAGATGCTGTCAAAAGAGTAAAATACTCTATTGAAGAGGTCAGTTGTGCATGACATCTTGATTGAATTCAGCTCTTTGGGGCAACTCACTTCATAGCCCCAGTTTCCCACCTAACCACACAGTTCAGCCACACAGGTCACCTAAGGAACATTTTTAAAAATATTCATCGGATGTTAGTATCAGGCAATTAATCACAACATAAAGTACCAAGACATCACAGCTGTACACCTTAAATTGATCATGAAGACAGCAGAATTATTTTTCTTGTATACCAATGAGTGTCATGGATTAAATATTGCTAAATTTCAGGAAAATAGAAAATATAATCTGGGAAATTAGAGCTTAATCTTCTAACGGCAACAAGAAAGTTTATGAGACTTCCTTTGGAGACTTTAAAGTATGTTAGATTTGGCTTTAGTGAGTTTAGAGAATTTTCCTTTGCAGACAGAAAGCTGGCTTTCGAGCACTATAGAAAGTTCAGTGGCACTTCAGCTACCTCATTCTGACTCTAAGGCTGGCCAGCAGCCTCTAGTGAAAAATCCCTGGATGTTTTCTGCAGAGGAATGGCAAGGCCTGGCAGCGACTGTTGAGCTCACACAGACAGGAGTGACTTGTTCTCAGGATCAGCAGGGGTAGAGGTGAGAGGCAGCTCAAGGCCAAGTATTTGACTTTCTGACCCTTCTAGGAAAGTATAGCATTCTCTAATTTATTCCTAATTGGCACACTTTGCTGTGGTTTTCCTGGCCACAAGATGTGCCCTTTTAACCATTTCCTCTCAAAAAACCTTTGTTAGATTTGATCCAGTTTTTTCAATATCAAAATAGCTGCCACCTAAAACTTATTACCAAAAATGTCTCGTATTCCTGTTACATACCTCAATAACATGGCTTCTGAGGTTTTCAGCCTGGGGTTATTAGTCCTTGTGGTTGTGACAGGTGGAAAGAAAAAAATTAAAAGAGTTTATGAAAAATAGGAATACTTTTGGATCATCTTACTATTATTATTATTATTTTTTTGAGACAGAGTCTCACTCTGTTGCCAGACTGGCGTGCAATGGCGGGATCTCAGCTCACTGCAACCTCTGCCTCCCAGGTTCAAGTGGTTCTTCTGCCTCAGCCTCCCAAGTAGCTGGGACTACAGGCATGCGCCATCACACCCGGCTAATTTTTGTATTTTTAGTAGAGATGGAGTTTCACCATGTTGGCCAGGATAGTCTTGATCTCTTGACCTCGTGATCTGCCCACCTTGGCCTCCCAAAGTGTTGGGATTATAGGCGTGAGCCACTGCGCCCGACTAGATCATCTTATTTTGAATGCTGTGAATACTTGAATGTGGGTGCACAAACACATGGTTTGCACGTGCACACACACATTCTCACATATCACCTATTTTACTGAAAGATATTATGATAGAAAATTTGATTATTTTAGTTTAAGTCCTGGTTTTAGTCCTTCAATGATGAGCACCTAAAAAGCACATGTTTGCAACTAGCTGAAAGTACAGCTAAGTGGTCTGCTTGAAATCTAAAATTAGACTGAGTCGATGATTCTACTAGGAGATGTTTTTCCCTCAGTGTTTTTATTCCCAAACATAGCTACCTTCACTTCCTGCAGGGGCTGAAGTCAAGGTAGACACTAGTCAAAGGTTAAGAACTCTTGAGGGATTCCCTCTGGAAAATCAGCACGCAAAAAGCAGCTGGTCCAGAAGTCAAAGACTCTTGGCTACAGCAATAGAATGTTAAAATCACAGAATAGTAAGAGAAATCTGGTTTCCTATCATTTAAAATGTCTGTTGTTTCAACCTTAGCATTAGGGAAATCCAAAGAAATGAGTTAATAATTTTGCTTTTACAGCCTTGATATAAACAAGAGAGTTTTGCTGGTGTTCCTAGAAAGATGGTGAAAATTAGGTGCTGAAATTTAGATGCCCTCTGAAAATGACTTGAAATAATTATATTTGTTAAATTGGGCAGCTCTGATATTGTATGCTGTATCAATCAACTTTCATTATTCTTTAATGACTTTTTGCAATTATTTTTTCTAAAACTTTGCAAACTTGACTCGTGTTCCCTTGCTGTGGAATGCTTTAAAGTGCATTTCGTCTAATAGCAGAGGGAAATGATAAATTATAAATGCCAAATCATATAGTAGTGATTTAGATAGCACCAGGGTAAAATTGTAAGCAATAAAATAAAAAATTTCCCAATCAACCTCTGCGTTAGGAGCAAAAAATAAATAGCTGTCTGCATAATTAAAGAGAGAGACATCAACAGGCTTCTTAATGTGCTAATGTGAGGGCTTTTTAAAAAACTTGAAATCATAAAGCCAAATACTGGAAATTGTTATCAGTTTAAATAAAGAAGTTTTGTATTTATGAATGAGTATGAATTAATTTTATTCTAAGTGTCCTCTGGAAATACAGAAAGAAAAAAAAAAAACCACCTCAGTCTTGATCTCTTAAGCATCTGGGGGGTCAGGACAATGAATGAGTAAGTTTGCCTGGGTCTAAATTCTGCCTAAGTCCTTCCTAGCCATGTGATCTCAGGCAAGTTACTTAACCTCTTTGGACCCCTGTTTCCTCCGTGTAAAATGGGGAATATAGTGGTTCCTATCTCATACGATTATTGTGAGGATTACAAATAAAGTGCTGAAAATAGAATCTAACAGAGTAAGCACTCAATAAAAATGGGTGATACAATATCTTACAATTTCTCTGCCCCAGCCTCTCTGGTGATTTCTCTTCTTCCTCTGAGTAAACGCCTTAGTCCTTATCAGGTCCTTTAAGGCCTCACACAAGCAGCCCTTTCTCTGTCCTGATCTCTGACCACTTACCCTGTCTCCCTCAGCTCTGGCACTCTGGCCTCCTTTCTGGGTGTTCCTCTGACACACTAGGCAATATGTGCAATAGCCCCTGCATCCAACCACCAGACAAAGTTAGGGCAGGAAGAAATCAGCCAGTTCAACTTCCTAAAATTATAAACAGGGAGACGAACGCGTAGGAGGGATACATGACTTGTCCATGGTCACAAAACTGGGACCAGGACCCTGGTTTTCTTGGTTTCTTAGTTCTTCATTATACCACACTCTCTCTCTTGTCTTTGTCCAGAGTATGTGGATTAAGAAAAAAGCCATCTGGTAAAAGTTGTGAAGGCAACACAGGGGCCTGTAAAGACTGCAGGTGGGCCAGGTACAGTGACTCACACCTGTAATCCTAGCACTTTGGGAGCCTGAGGCAGGTGAATCGCTTAAACTCAGGAGTTCAAGGCCAGCCTGGGCAACATGGCGAAACTGTCTCTACAAAAAATACAAAAACTGGCCGGGCATGGTGGCATGCGCCTGTGATCCCAGCTACTTGAGAGGCTTGAGCCTTGGAGGTCGAGGCTGCAGCGAGCTGAGGTCGTGCCACTGCACTCCAGCCTGGACTAGAGTGAGACCCTCTCTCTCAAAAAAAGACTGAAGGTTGGGAAAGGATAGCAACAGAAATAAATAGTAATCAATTTAATGAGGTTGTTAGTAGCAGATATAGAAAAAATGTCAAAGGCACAAAAGATTATGATAATGGACTTGATAGGGCTCACAACTGATTTGGGGGATGAATTTTAAGTCAAAGCTGAAGTGAGAACAAGTATTCATATGCAATATGAATTGAAGGAATTACGGATAACAATAGGTGCTATAATTGAACACTTACTATGCCATAGGTACTGTACTGTACTTTACATGACTTAGTCTTCTAACAACCCTACACTAAACTGTTTTTTATTTTATTTATTTTTTGAGATGGAGTCTCGCTCTGTTGCCCAGGCTGGAGTGCAGCGGCGTGATCTCGGCTAACTGCAACCTCCGTCTCCCGGGTTCAGGCTATTCTCTGCCTCAGCCTCCTAAGAAGCTGGGATTACAGGCGCCCGCTACCACGCCCAGCTAAATTTTTAGTATTTTTTTTTAGTAGAGATGGGGTTTCACCATGTTAGCCAGGATGGTCTCAATTTTTTGACCTCGTGATCCCCCGGCCTCAACCTCCCAAAGAGCTGGGATTACAGGCGTAAGCCACCGTGCCTGGCCCCCAAACTCTTATTATCCCATTTTACAGATGAAAATATTGAAGCTCAGACAGGTTCAACCTGGAGTCTGAGCCCAATTAGACTCCAGAGCCAAAGTTTTAATCACTATGTCACTGGTCCTCAACATTAGAATCTTTATGAGAATGTTCACAAAATATTTATGCTTGGGTCCCACTCGCAGAGATTCTGAATTAATTAGTCTGAAGCAGAGTCCAGGGAGGGATACTCTGTAGAAGCATCCAGGTGATTCCACTGCAACTAGTCTGAGAACCAGTTCCATACACAATAGTCTCCATGCTTAAATATACTATCTAAGGTCAGCTGCTAGTAGGCAGTGAAGCTGGGTTCCAAATTCAAATCTGTATGGGTTTGAAGTCTGGTGCAGTTATCACCATCACCTTGACCACTACTTCCACCATTTCCATTCCAATACCTTTACATTTGAAGAAGATTTACATCTTACGCAGCATGCTCAAAGACAGAAAAATAAGGATTCTTCAGCCAGTGAATCTTACGAAAAGTGCTGCTTTCAAGAAATATTTTCAGCTGGGCGCGGTGGCTCACGCCTGTAATCCCAGCAGTTTCAGAGGCTGAGGCGGGGGAATCACAAGGTCAGGAGATCGAGACCATCCTGGCTGACACGGTGAAACCCCGTCACTACTAAAAATACAAAAAATTAGCCGGGCGTTGTGGTGGGTGCCGGTAGTACCAGCTACTCGGGAGGCTGAGGCAAGAGAATTGCTTGAACCCGGGGGGCAGAAGTTGCAGTGAACGGAGATTGTGCCACCATACTCCAGCCTGGGCGACGGAGCGAGATTCTGTCTATAAATAAATAAATAAAAAATAGGTACATGGTTTGTAGCTATTAAAATGCAGAAGACAAAGAAAAAATTTTATAACTTCTTAAATACTCTAATGTCTTCTTCTTTCTTTCTTTCTTTCTTTTTTTTAAAGGGTTTGGCTTCTGAAAAGTATTCCAAGTATAATGGCAAAATACCTACTTTTTCTATGAGTTTATAAATTGAAGTGGTTCTTCAGGACAAACAAAAACCCTTTTCATCTAAAATTTTAATTGAGACCAGTTTCAGTGCCCTGGGAATTAGTTCCAATGTTTGGCTCAAGTTTTCTGGCACTGAGCACAGGGCTCTGGCCTCAGGCCTGCACTGGGTCACCTTACAGCTGCACCTCAGGGCTACTTGCCAAGAAGCTGGTCTCATGGCAACACTTCCCTATGGTTTAACACCAGAACACTGAGCCTGGATACTCAACCTGGCTGAAAGCAATTCACATGACTGCAACTCTATCTAGCAAGCAACTTGCAGGCGTCATCTCGTGTAGCATTGTAACACCCTCTGACATTTCTGGGAGAAAAATAAGACTAATGTTCATTAGTTTGTCTAGGAGTGGAGACAGGTGTTTCTCGAGGTTTAATTTATAGCTAGAAAGTTGTATATTGCTATAACCATCACATAAATGGAGAAAGGTGTCACTTAAAGTTTGTAACCAAGTTTTTAGCAGCTCTTTAAAAAACAGGGAAGATTACAGTCCAGCTATCCTGGTTCAGGAACCAGAAAGATCAGGGTTTGAAATGTGATTTTCCCACTAACCAGGTGGAAGAGTTTGGGTAGTTAACTTAGTCTTAGTGTGCCTCAGTTTCCTCATATATAAAATACAACTTGGGCTCATTAAATGAATTCTAAGTCTCAGTCTTAACATTTTACTATATGTATGAATATATATTTATAGTTTTCCTATTTTGGTATACTCACTTGAAACCCATTCTCTTACTAGAGAAATCTAAATTTCCAAAAATCTCAGGTTGCCATTAAATATAGCACCTAAGAACAAAGAATTATAGAGTTTTAGCTGTAAGAGGTACTTAGATAATCTAGTCCAACTTCCTAATTTTAACATCTCTCTTCCTCTTCACTTTCCTTTCTTCCTTTTGGCAACACATTTTTTTCTGAGTTCTGGTATATGCAAAGCATTGAGTTAAGTGCTGGGGACTAAGACTGAGTCCTCAGCGTTAAAGAACTTCCAGTACGATAGAGACAGACAAGTAAATAGGTAATTAAAATACAATGAAGTAAGTGAATAGAGGTGAGCATAGGGTGCATCAGAAGACAGAGGCCAGTCTTTGGGTGAGGGGAGAAATGACATCTTAGCTGAGACCAGGGGAAGGGGGCGCAGTTTTCTAGGCAGAAAAGTAGCATGGGCCTTTGTATATCAGAGAGGGACCCAGGGAGCAGTGAGGAGGATTGACCAAGGGTATGCATCTGGCCAGTAGCAGAGCTGGCAGTAAAATGGAGCTCAAGGCCCTAACTAGAAAATCACAGACTCAGATGAATGTCAGTGACACAAATTAAAAGTTCTTGGTTTTGTTTTTTGGTGCAGGTAAAACATCATGGTCCCTGCCTTTGCTGCCACCAACTGAATTCAGTTCTGTGGCTCTTGCCTGGGCTCTAGGCTTAGGATTTCCTCTCCGGCTCTAGTGTCTTCAGCAGTAACACATCAACACAACACAACCACATCACAGGCTTGTCATCTGAGAAGTACCATCACCAATCTACTCTAGGGATGAGGATCTCTCAGTTGCTGAATGGCAAGGATGAATAAACTTCCTGGCTCTGATAGGCTCAGGAGACAAGTCTTTGTTAGTGATGGCTCAGTTATAGGACAGTTATGTCATGATGATTGTCTTCACATATCTGAAGGATTGTAGGAGGGATTAGTTTATTCTGTGTAGGATGGAGGGGAAGAATGAGAACCAAATGGATACATAGATTACACGATTACAGGTAAATATATTTTCCCTTAATAAGAACTTGAGGTTCCAGGTGTGGTGGCTCACACCTGTAATCCCAGCTACTCAGAAGGCTGAAGTGGGGGGATCATTTGAGCGCAGGAGTTTGAGTCTGGGCAACATGGTGAAACCCTGTCGCTATAAAAAATACAAAAATTAACCAGTGTGGTGGCTCGTGCTTGTAGTCCTGGCTACTAGGGAGGCTGAAGTGGGAGGATCGCTTGAGCCCAGGAGGTCGAGGCTGCAGTGAGCCACCATCGCACCACTGCACTCAAGCCTGGGCAACAGAGGGAAACCCTGCTTCAATTAAGAAAAAAAAAAAAAAGGACCTGAAGATGGCTGTGTTGGTAAGCACTGAGTATCCCTACACCAAAAGTATAACAACAAAAGTATAACAAGTGCAGAATGACCACTTTACTGGGATGCTGCAAAGGCAATTCGTGCCTTTAACAAGATTGAGATTGTAGAGGCCCTGATCAAATCCTTCCAGCTCAGAGCTTCTGTGACTTAATTTTTTACAGTTGCCCAGGCTAACTGAGGTCTAATTGTTCTCATTTTTTATCTATTCCTCACAAAGTATGTACTCTCCAATCTAATTAATTAGCATTTCAAGCACATTATTTTTATATTTGTAACAAATATATGCTTATTGTATATTGTAATATTTAAGGAGACAAATTCTTTTTCTCATAATGCATTAACATTTACTGGTAGGTATTGAAACTGCTGTACTTACGTGAGAAAACCGGCAGTTTGGCATGTACACATCTGCGTACACCACACCCGCATATTCAGTCTGACACACACACATATCAGCTTATTTTAGGTATATTTCACCTGTGTATTTATCTGCTGTGGATGCTAGCATCTATATGCTCACATGCCCAAAGTTAATTTAATACATTCCTTTCCTTTCTTTCAACCTTTGTTTTTTATTGTGTAAACTGTATGGCTGAAATATCTGTTCCATTTGTCTAAATATATGGAGGGAGTGAAAGGAAAGTAAAGTCAGTGAAAATTGAAGGTATTACTGGCAGTTCTGGCAGGTGCAATTTGGATTTTGTAAACTCCAAATTATTTCTGGAGAGCAGCGGTAAAAGATGATCTATATTGTTTTGTAAGGCAGGCTACCCTGATGCCAACATAGTAAAATAAAACATATAATTTGTTTTTACTCGCTTTCCATGCATGGTGCATGTAATGTGTTATAAATCAAATATATTAAGTAATACTTTGTTTTAAATTAGAATTTGAATAATATATTACCTAAAACCTAAAATATGTATGTTTTAAAACAACATAATAGCTTTTTCAAAAAGAGAAAAAGAATGCAAGTCCATTTTCTAAGTGTACAAAATCAAACAACATTAAAAGGACCAGTCTAAAATGAGTTGGCTCTTCCCCAGGTGCCATGGAGCATAAATTCCTTTATCATACTGCGCAAAGGAATTTATCCTGCACTACCTCCTATATTCTACCTTACAGAAAAGTTTATGCTCAACTCTGCTTTTTTGAAGAAAGGTATTCCACAGCTGCTGGTTCTAACAGTTCATTGTGCACTGAGAGAAATGTTGGGAGTGGCTTGGCCAGTCCTAAGCACTTTGTGGAAAGTTAGAGAACTGACTCTGGGACAGTGGTTGACTACCCTATGTGCACAGGATGAATAAGCCATTTCTCTCAACGCAATCCTGTGGAGGCCTTCTCCTCAAAGACCATAATCATCGGTCCTCTGCATGTAAATGTAAAATTCTAGCTTTCTGTTGTACTGATAGGGTAGAGTGCATCACCAAAATCAACAGGCGGGACTTGTGGACGCAGCAGCAGCCAGCCTCTGAATATTAGCTGATAAACGCTTTTTTCTTTCCAGTTTTTAAAAATAAGATACAAATGTTTTCACTAATGATCTTTTTAGTATACAGAATGCTAAAAGTAAGAGGACACCAGGCAAAATCCCCTGAAATCACTGCAGGGACACAGCCAGACCCCAGGTGGGGCACTGAACAGGAGAGGGCAACGGGCCATTTTGAAAGCAGGAAAAGGGCGACTGGGCGCGGAGGATGTGGAGCGTAGGAGCAGATGACGCAGAAGATGCTACAGCTGCTTACTGCAGCTGCTCTCATAGTCGCCTCTACTTCAGAGTAGGGGCAAATGTGTTTAGAGATGAAAGGCAAGAGAGGGTAAGAAAAATGTACCTTCCATTTCTAACCAACTGCAATATAATCTTCACAAAACTCATTCTGTTCTTATGAAGTGGTTATTTTCAGGATTCAAATATAGGCAAAATACTAACCAGTAAACCCTATGTGTTTCTTAGCTGCAGGCGCAATTGGATACACCCAAATTACTGACAGCACATTGTAATTTCTAAGGCAACTTCTAAGGACAAGCTTGTAGTTGGAACCCTGAACATTAGAAATGGCAGTAATTTAGTAATGTGATAGTTTATGGCCTTGCCCAACTGTGAACTCAAAAAGTGCTTTGTCACATGTAACCTTAATGTTTATATGCTTTAGGCCATATAATGACTTTAAGTAGTTATTTCTTGTTTTAGACTCAGTACACGTAAGGGTAGTTGATCCACCCACTCTGAGATGATTTCCTGGAACTCTGAATCCTACTGAATTCTGTACTATCCTAAGGACTGGCTCTGATTGACTTGAAATCCTACCCTGAGGAAATAAATACATGAGTGGGGATCCACAGGGATCCTAAAGAGTAGTTTTCAGCTCCTTGACAGTAGAGGTCATTTATGATTGGACTAAGATGTTCTTCCAAAATGTCAGGAACTGAGAGAAGTCACAAAAGGAAAAAAAGAAAGTTAACAATAGCTGCATAGTTATTGGGCTGTTATACAGATTAAAAAATACAACAGACTCATACACATTTGATAATTTGCCTGAAGTCACACAGACTTCAGATTAAGGTCTGTGAGGCTCCAAAGCTGCTTTCTACTGTCACAAAATGGCATGGGAATCTGATAATTCTATAGGGTTCTTCCCTTTTAAGGTTTATAAAATGCAGAGATTGCACATATCACTGATTTTAAAAAGTTTAAGCCATTTCTTTCTTTCTTCTTCTTCTTCTTTTTTTTTTTTCTGAGATGGACTCTTGCTCTGTTGCCCAGGCTGGAGTGCAGTGCCGTGATCTCAGCTCACTGCAATCTCCACCTCCCAGGTTCAAACAATTCTCACGCCTCAGCCTCCCAAGTAGCAGGGACTAAAGGTGTGCACCACCACACTCAGCTAATTTTTGTATTTTTTGGTAAAGGTGGGGTTTTACCACATTGGTAAGGCTGGTCTTGAACTCCCAGCCTTAAGTGATCTGTCCGCCTTGGCCTCCCAAAGTGCTGGGATTCCAGGTGTGAGCCACCGCGCCCAGCCAAGTTTAAGCCATTTCTTAGGCTATATGCCTTCACAGGGCAGTGGCACTCTCCTGCCAACTCTAGTCAGCCACTTAGAATCACTTTAAGCTTGTTCCAAGGCCTCTGGCCAGGGGTGAGTGAAGGCATAGGACTGCATGATCTCCTAGCCTAATTAGGCATGACAGAACTTTGAGTAGAGAATCAGGAAGGGCCAGTGGTCCATACAGTATGTTGTGATCCAACCAGACTAAAGGATAACAAACATACTACTTAATCCAAAATGCTAAGTTCTGTTGAGATGTATTCTTACAAGCATGTTTAGAGAATTGAGATAATTTCACTGAGCAATTCAATTAATAGAATAATGATGCCAGCCTTCAGCATGCAGCCATATTAATAATCTGACCCCACTCTATCTACTTATAAAGTATATGCCATTACTCCCCCAAACCTATCTGTTCCAGAGGTGAGGTCTCCTCATTGCTTCCACATGCTTCCCTTGTTCCTGCCTTCATGCCCAGCTGATGTTGAATCTTGTCTAAGATGCCTCTTCTTTCCACCACAAACCCCATCCCATCTTTCAAGGTCCATCTTAAAACCCATCTTTTCTACATCATTTGTCTTGATAACTCCAGCCATAGTGGCCTCCAAAATCCTGACCAGCCATAACAATGTCTCCACTCAACATTTTCATATTTGATTATTTTCAACTTAGAACTTGACTGTGAGCTCTGTTAATTCTCATTATCTCATCTTTGTAAATCTCCCCAGTCACCAGACTTCACGCATCTTGAAGGCAGAGGCTTCATTGACACTAAAATGATTGGCAAAAAGGGAGCACCATAGCAGTGTTTCCTACCCACAAATCTGTTTCTTTACTTTGGTTTTAAACCAGATAGAAGGTGAGGAATGCTGTCCTTTGACACTCAATTAAATTGGTTCAAATCCTGTTTCTTTGTGTAGAGGGGGCTCTATATTCCTTCCTCACGGTTTGGGGGTCCAGGGAGGGAATATGGATGGTTTACAATTTCTTTTCTAGTCACTGTTAGATCCAGGCTCTTTGCTTTTGTAGGCTTAGTTCAGAGACTGGACTATTGCTGTCCCTGAGCCCCATATCTCCCAGATGTGAAACTCAGCTCTTTTTTTCTGCTTCAGTAAAACGGACTGAAGCTGGAGTGATATCAACTTCGACGAAAAGCCAGAAGTAAGGCATGTGTGTACTAGGTCTTCAAATACTAAAATTTTATTGTGGGTACTATTTGCTTTTGAAATTTTAGAAGAGTATTTTGTATTAATTAACCCTTTATTATATAGAGTAGCATACCAGAAATTTACTTGGAATTTTCTTTCCTATTTTTTAAATGACTCTGACTTATTACTTGTGCTACGGTATTACATTGGTGCAAAAGTAATTGTGGTTTTTGCCATGATTTTCAATGGCAAAGAAGAATGAATGAAGCCGCTTCTTTATTTCTCACATAATGACAACCTAGTAACTGCTAATTAAACATATGCAGAATTTTCAAGCCAATCATAATTTTATCTCAAATAGATATTACTGTGTCTTCTGTTTCTTTGCTCCAAACTGAATATTTCTTGTTTTTGTGAGGGGCAGTATATATACTGCATGAAAGTTCACATTCTGGAGTCAGACTGCAGAGCTTCAAATCCTATTTCACTTACTAGTAATGTGACCCTGGACAGACTACCTAGCCTCCCAGTAACAAATGAGGATAAGGATAGTACCTATCCTCATACGGGTTAAACACACATGTATAGAGTGTTTTGAACAGTGTTGCACACATAGTAAACACACAATGAAGGTTAGGTGCTCTTATTTTCACATGCTTTATGCTATATATGCATTGTTATGGGCTGAATATGTCCTCCCCAAATTCCCATGTTGAAGCCCTAACCTGCAATACTTCAGAACATGACTGTATTTAGAGACAGGGCCTTTAAAGATGTAATTAAGATAAATGGAATTGTTACAGTGAGCTGTAATCCAATAGGACTGGTGTCTACATAGAAAGAGGAGATGAGGACACAGACAACACACACAGAAGGACAACCATATGAAGGCACAGCAAGAAGGCAGCTGTCTTAGCCTGCTCAGGCTGCCATAACAAAATACCATAAACTGGACAACTTAAAAAAACACACAATTACTTCTCACAGTTTGGAGGCCAGAAAATCCAAGACCATGGTGCTGGCAGATTCAGTGTCTGCTAAGGACCCATTTCCTCACAGGCGGTGCCTTCTTGCCCTGTCTTCACGTGGTGGAAAGCGTGAGGGGTTGCTTTGGGCATATCTTATAAGGGAACAAATCTCACTCATGAGGGCTTTGACTTCATGACATAATCACCTCTCAAGGTCCCCATTTCCTAATATCATCACCTTGAGGTTAGGATTTCAACATATGCATTTGTGGGGACATAAATACTCAGACCATAGCAGCAGTCATCTGCAAGTCAAGAAGAGAGATCTCGGAAAAAACCAAACCTGTCAACAGCTTTAGCTGGGACTTCTTGCCTCCAGAATTATGAGAAAATAATTTTCTGCAGCTGAAGCCACCCAGTCTGTGGTACTTGGTTATGGCAGCTCTAGCAAATACATGCATCAAAATTAAATATGGACAGAAAAAAAAAATATGATGAGAAACTAGTGGTTTGTCATTACATTTTCTTTTCTTTTTTATTTATTTATTTATTTTTTATTATACTTTAAGTTCTAGGGTACATGTGTACAACGTGCAGGTTTGTTACATATGTACATATGTGCCATGTTGGTGTGCTTGAGACGGAGTCTCGCTCCGTCGCCCAGGCTGGAGTGTAGTGGCACAGTCTCAGCTCACTGCAACTCTGCCTCCTCGGTTCACGCCATTCTCCTGTCCTAGCCTCCCGAGTAGCTGGGATTACAGGTGCCTGCCACCATGCCTGGCAATTTCTTTTGCATTTTTAGTAGAGACGGGGTTTCACCGTGTTAGCCAGGATGGTCTTGATTTCCTGACCTCATGATCCACCCACCTTGGCCTCCCAAAGTGCTGGGATTACAGGTGTGAGCCGCTGCGCCCGGCTGTCATTACATTTTCTAACAGCATTAAACTGGTAGGATATCTCTAAGAGATTTTAAATTTTGTGAGGCTAAAATCACAGCAGCCAAGAGCACTGTGCTGTACAGTAGTTTGGCTCTACTACTTCCTACTTACGTAATTTTAGGCAAGTCAAACCTGAAGACATATACAAAGGCCGTGTAAGCTCCAGTGCTTCGTATGTGTGTTAGGACTAAATGAGATGTGGAGCACAATGCCTGGCACATAATAAGCATTCAGTTAATAAAATTCCATCTGTCTATCAAAATGTGTTCTGAGAAGGGTAGGGGCAGTGGAGTAACACTTTCTCAGCATCTAACATTTGCTTCCTTCTTTTTTAAAACCAGATAAGGAAGCTGAGACCCACAGAAACTAAGCAATTTTGCTAAGGTTCTACAGAGAGTATAGTGGAGCTGGATTCACAGGTGGGTTTGCCTGACTCCAAGACTCATTCTCTTTCCACTATACCACATTACCTTTCTCATTCATTTCCTAAAACCTATGGGTTCTAGTACGCTGTTCACAGTATGCTCATGCAATACCTGCTTCCTAGTACATACATCTATTTTATAGGCGAGGGATGACAGAGGCCAGGGCATTAGAAAATTAAATATCATTTTAAAAGAGTCTTCCCATATATGAAAGAAAAACAAAAAGAAAAAAAATAAAGCTCAAATGTTACACAGAGGAAATTCTTGCTTTGGTAATTCTACAGAAACTGTGACAACTATGGTTTAATGACCTCGTAAGAATGTGGCATAAGTGATTTATATTCACACTGCAGTGTCCCGATTTGAACTAACAGACTACAGTTTCTAAAGAATAACGTGTGCAGCTATTGGACCAACCTCAATGTCTAATGTTAGCACAAAACTTGCTCCTGAAGTACTTAATCCTAGTTAAATAAGCAAAGTGTGTTCTTAATTGCTAAATAATAGCTCTCTGTTTCATTTTGTAACTTTTCCACACCCCAAGTCAGCAATCACAGAACAGCTACCTATGGAGTTATTTAAAAATATCCGAACAAGGCATTTTCCCAACTAGTTTAACAAAACAAACAAATAAACAAAACATGAAGGTAGTCATTTCTTGAATCATCTGATTTTTATTAAATTACCTCCCAGAAAATGTTTAATTCCTTCATGTGAGCTGTTAACTCACATATTTATTTTATTTTTGTTAAAAACAGAGTGGCTTAAAGAGGATGATACCATATGCAATACCAGTTTCTAAATGTCTCAATGAGGATGGTCACGTACACATTTCTACCACTTCAATTAAAAACAGAAGACCGAAGCTGAATGATAAGAAAGTATTTTCTAAGTAGAGCTAAGCTGGTTGGTGTGAACTACTTTGCTCCAGCAAGTATACTGACAGGAGCATAGTGTGCAATTTTATTTAGGTATTTGGGCTTGAAATGTGAAACCCCCTATGTTCAAAAACTCTTTAATCCATTGGAAATATTTTAAATGCCTACTGTAAATCACAATGCAGTTCACTAGACAGTTCCCTAGATTATTATTGGCAACAGCATGAAAGAGCAAAAGATTGAAAATTGTTTTTAAAATCTTTGCCTCTAAAAGAACATAGAGCATAGTTCGAGGCAAATGAACAAGTAGGAAGGCTTTTCTTCCTCCTCTTGCCCAAGTTCAGAGGCAGTAACACTCTGGAAAGGCTAGAAAGTTATGACAAAAGGTCTGAAAATCCACATATTCTCCAAGAACAGACTGAGGGTTGCATAAAATAAGGACCCATATCTTCTAAGAGGTTGGAAACCACTGCCCTATCCCCTCTTTAACTTTGTTCCTTCTGCCTCTTCAGGAATGGAGGAATAGGAAAAGGAAAGAGAGCAGCTCGAAGTAGAGATGGGGAGGAGACAGGGACGCAGAGCACTGTCTGATACCATTCTCATCAACCAGACGTAGGAGGGAGCAAAGCTGGGATACTATCCTTGTTCTATTCTAACTCGAGCACTGAGTTATGATGCCCTCAAAGAAACAATGAAACCACTATATGGAAAATGACTATATTTCACCTGAATTTCTGGATTTGAGATCCCTCAAAATGATAGGGAGAGTTGGGAGCGTTTCTCAATAAAGCAGGCTGTTAAATTACATTATTTCCTAAATCAAGACAATATCAAATTGAAAAAGAATCAGTAGAATTTCCAATCAAGGTGGCACAGTAAATTCATGTTTCAGCTTATCTTCTATGCTCTAAACACATGGTAATGAGAGATAAAATAGAAAAAAAAGAAAACTAAAAGGCCATTGTTGGGTTCAAAAAACAAAACTAATATCTTTGTGGACCAGAAACACAATAGAAATGCAAAGTAGTAAGCTGGGCTAGAGCCGCAGTTGATCAGGGTCTGGGTCTTGAGGCAGCTAGTGGCAACTGGAAACTCAGCTCTTGTGGAATACGCAGACTAAAATGCTCTGCTCAAGATGAAGACCAATGCCAGCCATGTTACTGGAAGTCAGAAACTGGGGCATGACTGAGGTGATCAGCCATCCTGGTTTTCCCAGGACTCTTCCTGTTTTAGCACTGATCATCCCAAATCCCAAGAAACCCTTTAGTTCCAGGCAAACAGTGGTTTGTCACCCAGTTTTCCCCAGCCTCATGAAAGGAGGCTGAATAAAACGGCTTCTGATACTGCCTGGGGCTGTGTATTTATGGGAAGCTTTGGACCCAAGAGGGCAAAATGACAAAAGAAAAACATCACCACAGCAACCGAGCTGAGCTAACAGCTGGTTCAGTTACGGAATTGGCCATATTCCCGATATCAGTAAGGAGTAGGAGCCCTCTAAAGCCATTCTAAGAACTGGTTCTGGAATGGGGTATGGAATGGGGAAAAGGGAAGATAGAAATATTCATCAAACTTGAAGACAGGTCAAGAAAGGGTGACAACAAAAATATCTCCCGCTCAGAGTGATTATGCTAATCAAAATCCTAAAACTTATGAAGAAGTAAATGCTAAAAAGACAGAATCAGGCCGGGCACAGTGGCTCACGTCTGTAATCCCAGCATTTAGTGAGGCTGAGGCGGGCAGATGATGAGGCCAGGAGATTGAGACCATCCTGGATATCGTGGTGAAACCCCATCTCTACTAAAATACAAAAATTAGCTGGGCATGGTGGTGCATGCCTGTAGTCCCAGCTACTAGGGAGGCTGAGGCAGGAGGATCACTTGAACCTGGGAAGTGGAGGTTCCAGTGAGCCCAGATCTCGCCACTGCACTCCAGCCTGGTGACAGAGCGAGACTATGTTTAAAAAAAAAAAAAAAAAGAAAAGAATCAATGATGGAGTAACTAATATGGGACTAGCATCCTGCTATAAAAAATAGTAAAAATAGACAAAATACGTAAAATAACCAGTTCGAAAATCTGAACAACAGGTAGTACAGGACTGTGATCTCTTGGGAAAGAAAAATGAAGTGAGTTCCAGCCTTCTTCCTGGGGGCACTCTATGGATTGATATACAAAGAAGGAGAAGCTAAGCAGAGTACAGTGGTTTTGTTGAGCTTAAGAGAGAGACAGGAACTTAGGAGGGCGACCACAATTTGAGAAAGAGAGCACCACAAGAGACGAGAAAGCTGTCAAGAGACAGAGCTCCAGAAATCTGCATAAAAATCATCTTGAGTCCGGGCGCTGTGGCTCAAGCCTGTAATCCCAGCACTTTGGGAGGCCGAGACGGGCGGATCACGAGGTCAGGAGATCGAGACCATCCTGGCTAACACGGTGAAACCCCGTCTCTACTAAAAAATACAAAAACCTAGCTGGGCGAGGTGGCGGGCGCCTGTAGTCCCAGCTACTCGTGAAGCTGAGGCAGGAGAATGGCGTGAACCCGGGAGGCGGAGCTTGCAGTGAGCCGAGATCCGGCCACTGCACTCCAGTCTGGGCGTCAAAGCGAGACTCTGTCTCAGGCCGGGCGCGGTGGCTCAAGCCTGTAATCCCAGCACTTTGGGAGGCTGAGGCGGGTGGATCACGAGGTCAGATCGAGACCATCCTGGCTAACATGGTGAAACCCCGTCTCTACTAAAAATACAAAAAACTAGCCGGGCGTGGTGGCGGGCACCTGTAGTCCCAGCTACTCGGAGGCTGAGGCGGGAGAATGGCGTGAACCCGGGAGGCGGAGCTTGCAGTGAGCCGAGATCGCGCCACCGCACTCCAGCCTGGGCGACAGAGCGAGACTCCGTATCAAAAAAAAAAAAAAAAAAAAAAGTCATCTTGAGTCTACATGAATACTAAGATGTACATCCAGAAAATGGGACTATGTAAGGCCAGGCAGAGAACAACTACTAGAAGAACAACTCTCAGAGGAAGAACTACTGGGGCACAGAGACCTCAGCAACACTTTCACAGGGCTGACAAGCATTTGAGTTACAACCAGTGGAAATGCCTCTTGAACATGTGGGTGCTAAACAACAATCCTCCAAGGCATTTCTGTGTGTCTTGTGACAACTTTTGACCTAGACTGTCTTTCGAAGGATGTTTGTCTAGCCAATAGCCTTTGGAAGGCATAGTGTCATCCTCCAGCACAGAGGACAGATTTGTTTCCCGACCAGAAAAATAAAGTGAATGGCTCCTTCCAGGACAAAGTGTGGCAGATTTACTAGTGGTTACCTTATAAGATTAGAGGTTTGGGGCGCGGTGGCTCAAGCCTGTAATCCCAGCACTGTGGGAGGCCGAGACGGGTGGATCACGAGGTCAGGAGATCGAGACCATCCTGGCTAACACGGTGAAACCCCGCCTCTACTAAAAAATACAAAAAACTAGCCGGGCGAAGTGGCGGGCGCCTGTGGTCCCAGCTACTTGGGAGGCTGAGGCAGGAGAATGGCGTAAACCCGGGAGGCGGAGCTTGCAGTGAGCTGAGATCCGGCCACTGCACTCCAGCCTGGGCGACAGAGCCAGACTCAGTCTCAAAAAAAAAAAAAAAAAAAAAAAAAGATTAGAGGTTTCCTAAGCCTGGGGCTCTTCAGATGTGACACAAACCAACTGTATGTATAGCATTTACCTGGACCTACTCACATTGTCCCCATTGTCTTGGTTTGGAGAACAAGGAAAACCAAGAGAACATAAAGCCCATGCTATTTGCTGTACTGTGAATAATAAGGTTGTCTGTTTCTGACCTGGGAGTCTCATGTCTTCTGCCAGCATCTGTGCAACTGTGGCAAGCTCATTTACTGGCTTTGAAGTAGGGTAAAATCTCAATCCCTGAATAGTCTCTGACTTGACAGAAGAGTATTTAATAACAAAAGTATGGCTAAAGTAGCCCTAAAGAATTCTTTAGAACAGCAATTGGTGGCTCCAGCCCACAGGACAAATCCAACCCAAAGCCTGGTTTTGTATGGTTCACAAGCAAAAGATGTTTTTTACATTTTTAAGGTGTTGTACAAACACATATGCAAAAGGAACTGTAGAAGCTAAAATACTATCTGGCTCTTTAAATAAAAACTTTGTTGTCTTCTACTTTAGAACCATCTTAAGAAAGCATATAAACAAGCTTGAGGCTGGGTGCAGCAGCTCACACCTGTAATCCCAATAATTCTTTGGGAGGCCGAGGCAGGCGAATCACCTGAGGTCAGGAGTTTGAGACCAGCCTGACCAATATGTGGAAACCCTGCCTCTACTAAAAATACAAAATTATCCTGGCATGGTGGTGCATACCTGTAATGCCAGCTACTCAGGAGGCTGAGGCAGGAGAACTGTTTGAACTCGGGAGGTGGAGGCTGCGGTGAGCTGAGATTGTGCCATTGCACTCCGGTCTAGGCAACTAGAGCAAAACTCTGTCTCAAAAAATAAACAAAACAACAGCAGCAACAACAACAAAAAACAAGCTTGAAAGGATCAAGTTAACCTTCAACTACATGCTGGAAGTGAATGTTCTTGGAAAAAAGATAAAATGCAGACACATAACTACATGGTAATCACAATGTCCAACACCAATAAAAAATTATTAGACATAAAAAGTAGCAGGGAAACATATCCCATAACTAGCATAAAATCAGTCAGCAGAAACAGACTCAGAATTGACAAAGATGACGGAATAGGAAAAGCCTTAAAATAGCTAGCATAAATATGTTCAACATATAATGGAAAACACGAAAAGATAATGGTCTTTATTGATGATGTTTCATGTGCATTGGGGAAAAAAAAATGTGTATCTGACAGTTATCGGAGTGTCAGTTGCCATTGAGCAAGTCTCAAAAAATTTAAAAGAATTGGCATTATAAAAACATGGGTTCTGAGTATAAAATAAAATTAACTTAGAAATCAATACAAAATAAATCTGCGAAATTCCCAAATATTTGGAAATTAAGTAACTTAAAATATATAAATTGCAAGGAAAATTACAGAAAAATATTTTGAATTGAATGATAATGAAAAGACAACATATCAACATGTGTGTAATGCAGTTAAAACAGCACTTAAGAGGGAAATTTATAGCAGATCATCTCTAAAGAGGAACCATAAGAAGAATAACTATAAATAGGCTGAATGTCTACATTGAACCAAAGTAATTTTTAACAGCAACCTATTGAAAGTATAAAAGTTCAGAAAGTATTAAAATACATAATTTTCTCATGGTATACTTCTTTTAAAGTACAGTTGACCCTTGAACAATGCGGGGGTCCCCACACCATGCAGCTCAAAATCTGTATATAACTTTTGACTCTCCTGAAACTTAACTACTAATAGCCTGCCATTGATCCGAAGCCTTACCCATAACATAAACAGTCCATTAACACATACTTTGTATTTCGCAAAAAGTGTAAAGTTTTCATGCCCACTGGCATAGTTGCAGTAATGGCTTCACAAGTTCCCTTTTCTTTTATTTAAGAGACAGGGTCTTGCTCTGTTGTCCAGGCTGGAGTGCAGTGGTGCAATCACAGGTCACTGGAGGACAGCCTCTTGAATAGCTGGAACTATAAGTACAAGTGCACACCTCCATACCTGGCTTTTTTTTTTTTTTAACATGAGACTTATTTTATTTAATTTTTTTCCCCATAAAGACAGGAGTCTTGCTATGTTGCTCAGGCTGGTCTTGAACTCGTGGACTCAAGTGATCCTCCCACCTCAGTCTTCCAAAGCATGGGATTACAGTCATGAGCCACTGTGTCTTTTTACAGTGGTCTTTAGGCTGAATTCATTCATCTAGAAATGGCAGGCAGTTGCAGCTGCAGACCTCAATCTCTGGGACATATCAAGGAATTCAACCTTTTCTCATAATGTCTTAACTTTTCTCTGCTTATTGGGAGCACTTCCAGCATCACTAGTGGTACTTCATATGGGCCCCATGGTCCCACACATCCAGGGTTTATAGCATTGAACTAAACACGATAAAAAAAAAATACTCGAGAACTCCTACAGATCACTTTTTACTGAGATACGCAATTTACTGGAGGCGAACTGTTCACTCAAAGATGATTGATTAGCATCACATAGAGTTTTAAGTGGATACTCCCAACACATAAACTCACTGCAACAGCAACAGGAGGTTGCTATAAAACTATTAGAGTAGTACAGTTACTTTTATGCAGTTATGACTTAATACTGTATCTTTCTTTGTTTACATTTCTTTCCACTAGAAATCTTCCATAGTATGGTCTGTGTGTAAGGTTTGATAAATTTTAAATTTTATAGTGGACTTGTATACACTTTATGTTAGTAAATTATGAAATAGACTAGTATGTACATATATTTTATGCATTCATAACACACTTTTTTCTTAATTTCTTCAATATTTCTGGGTTACACATTCACCTGCAAGTTTTTTCAAATTGTCAAAAATCTCCAAAGAATTTTCCAAGGTATTTATTGAAAAAAAATCTGTGGGCTGGGCATCGTGGTGTACATGTATAAATCCCAGCAATTTGGAAGGACAAGGCAAGAGGATCACTTGAGGCCAAGAGTTTGAGACCAGTTTAGGCAACATAGCGAGATACTATCTCTATAAAATAAAAAAAATTTAGCTGGGCATGGTGGCGTGAACCTGTAGTCCAGCTACTCAGGAGGCTGAGGCAGGAGGATCCCTTGATCCCAGGAGATCGAGGCTGCAGTGAGCTATGATGGCGCCACTGTACTCCAGCTTGGGTAACAAAGGGAGACCTTGTCTCTAAAAAAAAAAAAAAAAGAAATTTGCATGTAAGTGAACCCATATAGTTCAAACACGTGTTGTTCAAGGGTCAACTGCATATAAGAGGGAGAGTCCCACAATTCCTAGAAAGAGGAATGCCCATAGTGAAGCTAAAACTGTATTTAAATTATGTTTATAAAGCAGAATTGGGTCCAGCGTGGTGGCTCATGCCTGTAATCCCAGCAGTTTGGGAGGCTGAGGTGGGCGGATCACTTGAGGCTAGGAGTTCGAGACCAATCTGGACAACATGGGAAAAACCTGTTTCTACCAAAAATACAAAAATTAGCTGGGAGTGATGGTGCGCGTCTATAGTCCCAGCCACTTGGGGGGCTGAGACAGGAGAATCGTTTGAACCTGGAAGGTGGAGGTTGCAGTGAGCCGAGATCACGCCACTGCTACAGCCTGGGCAACAGAGTGAGACCCTATCTTCAAAACAAAACAAACAAGCAAACAAAAACAGAATTGGTGAAACAGATTAAAAAACATTCAGTCTGCATGACTGATACTCCTAGGTCATTTTCCAGTTATACTCTTACAGATTCACTCTTTCAACAAATATTTATAAGTACCTACCATGTTCTAGGAATACACCAGTAATATGGGACGGGAGTAAAAAGGAAAAAAACAACCCCAACCACTCAAGCACCTTACCTGGGGTAGAGCTGAGGGGGGTGACAGACGATAAACGACAATTAACAAGTAAAAATATATGGTATTTCACAACATGGAGATAAGTGTAACTGAGAAAAATAGAGTAGGGGAGGTGGGGGCAGTTATACTTCGAAAGAGTGGACAGGAAAGGCCTCATTGACGATATGAAAGATGAAAGGTCAAAAAAGGGTAAGGGAACCAGCTAGATGAAAATCTAGGGCAAGTAGTGGGGGTTCTAGGAAACTAGAAAATCTGGGGCTAGGTGGAAGTTCTAGCCAGGGTGTTCTAGGAAAAATAAAATCAGTGTGGCTGGTGCAGAAAGAGCTGAGGGAGAGGAGTAAGATACTAGGTTAGAGAAGTAAGAAAAAGTAGAGGGCAGGGAAGACCAACTAGGGTTGGGGTGTTTTTTTTTTTTTTTTTCTTTAAAGATTTTAACTTTTACACTCAGTGAATGAGAAGCCTCTGGAGGGTTTTGAGCAAGAGTGGATTTTATGGAATCATTCTGGCTATTGCGATGAAAATAGAGTGAAAGGGAGCAGGGGCTAAAAGGAGACCAGGCAGGAGGCTACTTCAAGAATCCGGGAGTGGGCTGACCATTGCTTCCACCAAGCTGGTTGTGGGAATGATCCAATAGAGAGGGTGGGAGTGATGCTGCAGGGGAGAGGAGAAAGTTGCTGAATCACTCTTTGAGTAGGGGAAGGAATGGGATCTAGTGCACAAGTTGCGAGGATACAGCTCGGAACATTTCATTCATAAGAACAGATGGAAGACAGAGAATACAAGGCACAGTTACAAGTAGGTGACTCTATATGGTGGTGGGGGAGGTGGTCTGTGGGAGTCCTTCTCTGATTACTCCTGTTTCTCAGGGAAATAGTAAGTAAAACTGAAAAGGAAGATAGGAGAAAAAGTCCTGGTGGCTTGAGGATGAGAAGATATGAAGCAGTGGATGAGGAGAGTAGGAGAATGAGTAGATTAGATTTGATATAGTTGGTATTTTTAACCAAGGCACTTTTGAAACAATTTTCTAACATTTTGTTCCTAAATTTAGGTACACAAAGAAAGCATCATTTTGATGCAAGTAATTATCAATGTCTATCCATCTTTATTATGCATATGCTACTCCAGAGAGATAGCAAATCCTGCCCTCTAGTAAAGATAGATGTGTCTCAGAAATGTGTAGCTAAATGTGAATGGAATATTGGCAGGTTTGTAGCTTTCTTGCACATTTGCAGAGCTGAAAACAAGTTCTGTTTTGAATTCCTTCCTCATTACAAGACTACCTTCACAAGAGAATCAGTGCATGATACATTTAAATGCGCTTATGTCTATTTCCCATTTACCCTAAGATTACAGCTGAAGAGAAAACTTTGAGTAAATTAATGTCATAGAGGAAAAAATGCTTATTGTTAGAGGCTGGAATATTAGAAATGTTTTCAAAAATACCATGAAGCATTACAATGACTGCCTCATATAGAAAGCTTAGAAAAGATTTTTTTTTTCATAGCCTGTAGGTATCATCTAATAAAACCATCTCAAATAAATAAGGGTGTAAGTTATGTCATGAATGTGCTATACATGAAAATTACAAATCCATAAAACCTCTGATGAAGTGACAGGGAGACTAATTGTCATTTTATGTTTTTTCTATTGATGTAACTCAGGAAAATAGAAAAACAATCTTGGTGTATTACGAGACATGAATAGTGTGTTGATTCTCCTAAATTGTCTTATTCTCCTAAAACTTTGTATTTGAGAAACAGGAATTTGAGAAATAAAATTACATTGGACTCCTTAGGGGTCTGTGTGTGTGTGTGTGTGTGTGTGTGTGTGTATTTTCCCGCCTAGGAAAAGACTTGTATATATTTTTCCAGAATCCAAACCTTTTGCAAGTATCTCATCATACAAAATTCCCTTGTTAAATGGAATCTTTAGGCAGGTGTTCCAAGGCAGGAATCTCCTGCATCTCCCAACATGCTGATTCAAAGGACACGTATCTTTACAACTGACACATTTTTAACAACAATGATTTTTTTCTGTGTGTGTGTGTGTGTGTTATCATAGATTATTATTTAAGAAACTTAGGCCACTTCCCATAAGTAATTACTGTTCATGTATGGGAACGAGATGTCAAAAAATAATCATTGGGAATATTCAAAACCAACCAAAGACTCAATACTCTCTTTTTTTGTTTTGTTTTGGTATGAATGAAGCAAAATGAACCAAACTAATTTTGGTTCCTAGACAACATTTAAGGGTTTAAAAATGTTGTCCTGATTCCTCTTAAGAACAGAGGAAAATGTTATAATTCTTAGGTAGAACTGTTTATTCTGCTTAGTTCAAGTTTTGGTTTTGAATGGCTGTAGGCAGTTTTCACTTTTGGACAAAGTCCATGGTGCCATTCTCAGGTAGGTTTGACTGTTTTCAAATCTAGATAATTTTTTAAATATTGGCTCAGAGTGAATAATACAAATGTTCAAATTACGGCCAATCCATGATTACGAGGGCCAGGAGTCTGCACATGTAATGAGCAAGGCTTGTACTCTGAAGTAATTTCCCCACAAGTTAGGAATACATGCCAGGTCAGGCATGGTGGCTCACGCCTATAATCCCAGGACTCTGGGAGGCTGAGGCAAGCAGATAATTTGAGGCCAGGAGTTCGAGACCAACCTGGCCAACATGGCGAAAACCTGTCTCTACTAAAAATACAAAAATTTACCACGTGTGGTGGTGCGCCTGTAATCCCAGCTACTTGGGAAGGTGAGGTAGGAGGAAGCTGAGGCAGGATAATCGCTTGAACCCGGGAGGTGAATTGCAGTGAGCTGAGATGGCACCATTGTACTCCAGCCTGGGCAACAGAGCAAGACTGTCTTAGAAAAAAAGAAAAAAGAAAAGAAAAAAAGAATACACACCAAAGAAACCTGGATCCCTTTACTAATATATTATAAATGAATGAAATATTATGAGAGGGACCCAGATTTTAACTAAAAATTTTAACTAAAAAAAAGAAAAATCAAAGGGCTATTCATATTTTCAGCCCATTCTACCTCAAAGTAATAAGAATTTTCATAATCACGTTATTATTTATCCCAAATTTGTCTCTTCAATCTTTCACAGAAGGAAAATGTAACTCAAGAACAAATTTCTCTCATAAAGCCTCTGGTATAAGATATTCCTGATGAATAAGTCTTTTAAAATAATAGCTAAAATAAGCGTTTTGTTTTATTCATGCTTTTAATCATCTCAGCAATTCTTGTCCCTCATTTGCACATATAATTGAAGGTTGACTATGCTACTGCTACACTCCAAATTTCATTCTGGTACCATCTGTACCATCAACGCTGTTCAAACTTTCAAAGTGTCTCAGGTCTGAATTTCTTTGCTTTCTGATAATAGAGGGCATATCTATTTTGTGTGGGAAAAGACAGGGAAGAGCATGTTCTACATTGATTTATAAGTAAATAATTAATCCTAAAGCCTTGTTTTTACCATTAATTTAAAACAAAAGCTATAAAGCCTGGGGAAACTTAAAAGTTCTCTTGAGTGGAGCTTCTCTGATTTTTTTTTCCTTTTTTCCTTTTTTTTTTTTTTTTTTGAGAGGGAGTCTCACTATGTTGTCCAGGCTGGAGTGCAATGGCATGATCTCAGCTCACCACAACCTCTGCCTCACAGGCTCCAGCAATTCTCCTGCCTCAGCCTCCCTAGTAGCTGGGACTACTACAGGCGCCCACCACCACGCCTGGCTAATGTTTTGTATTTTTAGTAGAGATGGGGTTTCACCATGTTAGCCAGGACGGTCTCGATCTCCTGACCTTGTGATCCACCTGCCTTGGCCTCCCAAAGTGCTGGAGCTTCTCTGATTCTTCCTAAAAAAAATTAATCTGGCCGGGCATGGTGGTTCATGCCTGTAATCCCAGCCAAGTTGGGGGGATCACTTGAGGTCAGGAATTCGAGACCAGCCCCGCCAACATGGAGAAACCCCATTTCTACTAAAAATACAAAAATTAGCCAGGCGTGGTGATGGGTGCCTGTAATCCCAGCTACTTGGGAGGGTGGGGCAGGAAAATCGCTTCAATCTAGGAAGCGGAGGTTGCAGTGAGCAGAGATTGCGTCACTGCACTCCAGCCTGGGTGACAAAGTGAGACTCTGTATCAAAACAAAACAAAAATTTGAGCCCGTATTTGCCTCTGCCTCTGTGTTGGAGGGCACGCCTGTCAGCATGCCTTATAAGTGCTGTTACAGTCTAATACAATCCTTCTTAGCCTCTCCAGGGTAGGCACCTCACCTTACTCACCTATCACAGACGTACCTATTCAATACTTATCTAGAATGCATTAAGTACCAAATACATTTTTGCCAGGTTGATAAATAATTCTGTAAGACAAGGGGTTTGAACTTGATGACATCAAAGTTCCTTTCCAGGTGAAAATTCTATTTTTTCCATTTGTCTCAACTTCCACCTATAGATTTTGAGAATTCCTAGGTATGTTCACATTAATACACATAAGTTGTCAATTTGGTCTTTAATGGGGTGCTAATCCTTTTCCTGCATTATGTTGGTGATTTAAGACCCAATGTGAAGCTAATACACGTAAAATCCTATTAACAGTTATTCTAGACCAGCGCCGTCCAACAGGAATAACACAAGCCAAAAATACAAATCACAAATAAAATTTTAAGTTTTCTAGTAACTACATTAAAACAGTAAAAAAAAAAGGTGAAATTAATTTTAATATTCTATTTAACACAATGTGTCCAAAAATAGTTTCAATATGCAATCAGTATAAAATAATGATTAAGATATGTTATCCTTTTATAAAAATTGTCTTCAAAATCCAATGTGTAT
Organism: Theropithecus gelada; assembly: GCF_003255815.1. Taxonomy (NCBI): domain Eukaryota; kingdom Metazoa; phylum Chordata; class Mammalia; order Primates; family Cercopithecidae; genus Theropithecus; species Theropithecus gelada. Next base: position 136,125,019 of record NC_037671.1, on the reverse strand, counting down.
TTACACTTATAGTACATCTCAATTTGGACTAGCCACATTGCAAGTGCTTAACAGCCTTACGTGGCTAGTTAGTGGCGCTGTATTGACAGCACAGTTTTAGAGCCTTGATATTCAAAGTGTGGTCCATGGACCAGCAGCACTGGAATCAAGAGGAAGCTTGTCAAAAATGCAAATCCTTGGAATCATAATCTGCATTTCAACAAGCACTCCAGGTTATGTGTGTGGACATCATGTTTGAGAAGCACTATTCTAGGAGTATTCAAATTCATTTTCAGTGAAACTTTGTTTGGAATATTTTTATAACGTCTACATTTCTAATATGTATAAGCTTTTAATATGTATATGCTTGCTGGGTTCCCTCACCCCTGTATTTTAAGATAACTAAGTTTTTTTAGTTACAAAAGCGGAACTTGTTTATACTATGGAAACATTAGAAAATACAAATAAGCAAAAATAAAATAGGTCAGGTGGGGTGGCTCATGCCTGTCATCTCAGCACTTTGGGAGGCCGAGGCAGGTAGATTGCTTGAGCTCAAGAGCTCAAGACTAGCCTGGGCAAGATGGCAAAACCCCATCTCTACAAAAAATACAAAAAATTAGCCAGGCGTGGTGATATGGGCCTATAGTCCCAACTACTCAGGAAGATGATGCAAGAGGATAGCTTGAGCATGGGAGGTCGAGGCTGCAGTGAGCTGAGATTGTGCCACTGCACTCCAGCCTGGGCAATAGACACTGTCTCAGACAAAAAAAAAAAAAAAGAAAGAAAGAAAAAAATAGAATAAAAGACACTTCTAGTTCCACCAGCCAGAGACAAGTACTATTGACATTTTTGGCATTTATCCTTTTATTCTCTAAAATGTTGTTTACTTCTTAATTATACAATACAGAAATATATTCTTATAAATAATTCAAACAGCAACCCATAAACTAAGGTCTCCTTAAATCACTTCCCCAAATCTAGTACCCTCTTAGAGGTAATTGCCATTATAAGTTTGAAGTATATTCTTTCACATCTTGTTCTAGGCATTTATATAAATTTATATAATCCAGAGATACACGTGAACTTACACACATGTATATGGATGACATTTGTTTTGTTTTTAGAAAAACATTTAACTTGCCTTTTCACTTACGTATGTATCAAGGTACATTTATTCAAGATCATTTTTAAAAAACGTTAGTATATATTTTTAAAAAGTATATTGAGTATACACAGTATATTGTATATTGAGTATGTACAGTAAAATTAACCTTTTTTAGCATTCAGTGCCATGAGTTTTGATGAATGCATACAATAATGTAACCATCATGATCAAAATATGGAACAGGTCCATCACCCTCAAACTGTCTTTGTGCCTGATTATAGTTTAGAGGCACTTGCTCCTTCTCTAGCAATCACTGAACTATTTTCATTCCCTACAGTTTTGCCTTTTTTGCTTTTTTGGAGGCAGTCTCACTCTGTCGGCCAGGCTGGAGTGCAGTGGCATGATCTCGGCTCACTGCAACCTCCATCTCCCAGGCTCAAGCAATTCTCCTGCCACAGCCTCCAGAGTAGCTGGGATTACAGGCGCGTGCCACCACGCCCGGCTAATTTTTGTATTTTTAGTAGAGATGGGGTTTCACCATGTTGGCCAGGCTGATCTCAAACTCCTGACCTCAGGTGATCTGCCCACCTTGGCCCCCCCCAAAAAGTGCTGGGATTACAGGCATGAGCCACTGGGCCCAGTCCAGTTTTGCCTTTTCGACAATGCTACATAAACGTAATCATACATTTGCCTTTTGAGCCTGGCTTCTTTCACTTAGCCTAATGCCCCTGCAATTCATCCATGTTTTCTGCATATATTTGTAGTTTGGTCCTTTTTATTGCTCAGTAGTATTCTATTCTATGGATGTACATTATATGAATGTTTGTTGATCTGTTTACCAGTTGATACACAATAGGGTTGTTTCCAGTTTTTGGTAATTATGAATAAAGTTGCTATAAACATTGAATTTCAGGTTTTTGAGTAAATACGTAGGAGTGAGATTGCTAATAGAAGACATCTTTTTTAATGGCTGCATTTTACTTCAGGACTGAAATGTGTATGTACATTTATTCATTCAATCAACAAATATTAAATACACTATAGTAGATAATGAGACTTCAGTGAACATAGTGTTGGTCAGTGTTAGTCCTAATCCTCATGGAATTTACTTTCAGGCAAACTCCTAAAAATAGGCATGTAAATTACTTCCAATTCTCCCTATCATATACAATTAAATTTTTTTTAACCTCAATTCAATCATTACCAATCATCTGCCATTCTGCCAAATATTTTCCTAGGAGTATTCAAGGAAACAAATGAGGTTCTAGGCAGTAGTCTTGGTTGAGAGAGCTGCGTATCTCTAGCAATGGCACTATATTGGAGATGGAGCGGTCGTCTAGCCCCAGGAAACTGTTGCAGTTTAATACTGTTGCAGTTTAATGTAGGGAACCTGGGATCATTGTTCATAGTCCTAGGACAGTTGTTTTCAAAATTTAGTGTACATCAGAATCTTGTTGAAACACAGATTTCTGGGCTCCACTTCTCATTCAGTAGGTCTGGGATGGAGTCCAAGAGCCTGTGTGTGTGTGTGTGTGTGTGTGTATATATTTTTTTTTTTTTTGAGATGGAGTCTCGCTCTGTTGCCCAGACTGGACTGCAGTGGTGCGATCTCGACTCACTGCAAACTCCGCATCCCGTGGTGCGATCTCGACTCACTGCAAACTCTGCCTCCCGGGTTCAAGACATTCTCCTGCCTCAGCCTCCCGAGTAGCTGGGACTACAGGTGCCCATCACCACGCCCAGCTAATTTCGTTTTTGTATTTTTAGTAGAGATAGGGTTTCACTGTGTTAGCCAGGATGATCTCTATCTCCTGACCTCGTGATCCACCTGCCTCGGCCTCCCAAAGCGCTGGGATTACAGGTGTGAGCCACCGCACCCGGCCAAGAGTCTGTATTTTCAACAAGTTCCCAGGTAAGGCTAATGCTGCTTGTCCCAGGAACATACTTTTGAGATCTAAGTTATTTCTGGCAGTTTCTGAGCCTGATAATCTTAAACTTGGATGCTCATCTCCTGTTAGGAATTCGGAGATCTAGAAGTATTAACAGCTATCTTTGAAGTTATTGATGTAGGAAAAAACTCCTGTGGGCCAGACTCCTCTGCAGGATCACCTGACAACTGTAGTTCTTCAAGATTTTATTTTCATTTATCTTACCATCTTCAGGTAGGTTTTTCCCTGAGTTGTACTAGTTGGCAGGGTAGCATGTTATCTGGCACCACTCAGCACCACCAATAGCACAGAAGGGCTTCCTGCCTTGAAGGATTCTACTAGAGTAGGGTCTTAACATCGAACTTAAAGAGTTACATCCTCTAGGTTAGAAGTGCCTAGATTTCCTAGATGGGAAGCCTTGTGAAAGTTCTGGGGTATTCACCTGAAACTTCAGAAGGGCTAGGGGGAACACGCCTATCCCGGATTTAGGGGTAGGGGGAGTCTTGGGCACATGAGCTGGCTGCAGGGGCCAGGTCCCACAGGCAGAGGAGCCAGAGTTGAGTTGCTTGTAGCTGTTGGTGAGTATAAAGCTAACTGCAGTAAAAGGCTTTTTGGTTTCCCTCCCTTAGCCAGTTTGATGGGCAGGTTTAATGAAGGGATCCCTGGTTTCATTCCCTTCATAGGAGGTTTCAAATCAGTTTTACCATTCACTAGCTCCACCACCAACTAGTTAGTTCTTGGGAAATTTCCTCATCTGTAAAATGAGAACAATCCCCCTACCTCTCAGGGTTATTGTGAAGAATAATGAATAAATGAATAATGAATATAGTAACATATGTAAAGTAGTGTGGTAACTGACATACAGTAGGCCCTTCTTTATCTAATGGGAACGTGGATCCCAGGTGGGAAAGCTGCAGTACGCCATTCTGTGGGAACTCTAGTTGCCTCATCACAAAGTATACCTAATTCTCCCATATAAGGGTACTGACATTACTGCCTTTGAAAAATGAGGCTAACTAGCTTTGGGGGCCTGCTGTGAAGTCACTCACAAGCACATGCATTCTCTGGAGGACATGTAAAATTGGAGCCTATATTAGCTGACAGGATAAGAGCCACACCACATTAGCACTTGAAGACTTGCAGGATCTAGGACAACTATTCACAATATGGAACTTTCATTTTTGAGCTAGAAGGAACAGGGCTGATTTATTTCAATCACTCATTCTACAGACTATCCTGGGAGGTTAAGTGACCTGCTCAGGGTCACAGAACATTGTAATATTTAGGGTTCCTCTGAGTGGGTCTTGTTTTCGGCCACTGCATTCTTTCGGAATCTTCCCCTTTTGTCAACAAAGCACTTCCTCTACTACCTTTTTTATTTTATATATACATATACAAAATGAGGAGAAATTCATTAGCACCGTTTTGTGGCTCCATAATCTTGCTTAGAAAAGGATTTTGGAAGAGTAGAAATGTAAGGTAAATTGGAAGAGAATGTAGGTTGGTGAGACAGAAGCAGTGGCACTCCTCTCTGCTCCCATCTGTCATTCCCAGATACTAAAAGGTTATACTACTTATAGGTTCACTATAAGCATTATTCCAACAACCTGATTTTAGCTGGCTGGCAGTTTAGTACCTATGCATATATTCCAATTTTATGTTTTAACAGTCAGGAATCTTTTCTTGTTGTCTGAGGCATGTCTTAGCCTGCGAAAATGATTTTTCCCCATATCAGAAACTTAAGACTATCAGCCCTCTTTTTAAAAAGTCTATGAAACATAAGCTTTAGGTATATCACACAGTATTTGTTTTATAAAGGGAGGTTTCCTTTCTGTTCTTTTAAAAAATAGGCTTAAATAAAAAAGCACAAACTAACTCTGTCAGCAGAGAAAGTGGTAAATAATTTCAGAATGGTATGGGAGAGTAGACTCTCGTCCTCCAACACTCAGTGTTCCTGATACATTTGCTGAGGGCTAAGGAGCCCTCATAGACAAGATACCTGTTACAGGAGAGCTTGACTCCTCAACTCCCCCTAGCAGAGGAATAATTTCGGAAGGGTATACACGAAGTATACTCTGTCCCCCAGCTGTTTACTCTGAGTTCCTGCTACTTTTGCTGAGAGAGCTAAGGACCCATCACAGACAAAATCTCTATTACAAGATCACTTGACTACTCATTTTCCCATCCCCCTTTCTTAATAGAGAGGAAGATGAGTGGTGGTATTCCCTAGTATTCTAATTGCAAAAGAGGCATTTTCTGGCCGAGTATGGTGGCTCACACCTATAATCCCAGCACTTTGGGAGGCAAAAAGCAAACTTGAGGCCAGGAGTTTGAGACCAACCTGGGCAACAAAGCAAGAGCCCTCCTCTAAAAAACTAAAGAAAACAAAATTTTAAAAATTAGCCAGGCATTGTGGTGTGCACCTGTAGCCCTAGCTACTCAGGAGGCTGAGGCAAGAGGATCACTTGAGCCTAGGAGTTAGAGGCTATAGTGAGCTATGATTGTGCCACTGCATTCCAGCCTGGGCGACAGAATGAGAGTCTAATTTAAAAAAAAAAAAGAAAAAGAAAAAAAATTCTTTTTTTTTTGAGACGTACTTTCACTCTTGTTGCCCAGGCTAGACTGCAATGGCGTGATCTTGGCTCAATGCAACCTCCGCCTCCTGGGTTCAAGCAAATCTCCTGCCTCAGCCTCCTGAGTAGCTGGGATGACAGGCATTTACCACCACGCCTGGCTAATTTTGTATTTTTAGTAGAGATGGGGTTTCTGCATGTTGGTCAGGCTGGTCTCGAACTCCCAACCTCAGGTGATTACAAAGTGCTGGGATTACAGGCGTGAGCCACTGCGCCCCGCCAGAAAAAAATTTTTTTGAAGGAGGCATTTTCTCACTGAAACAATGTTTACAATGATGGGTAAATTTCCCTGAACTATGAATTAGATAAGTTACGGAGAGCTGACCTGAAAACCTAATAGCCATTTTAAGACTGTTTCTATGAAAAACACATTTATAGGTCCAAAAATTGGCTTACCACCAAACTTTTACAATATATTCTGTCATAGATAGGGAAATGGAGGGATTTTTAAAAATTTTGATGTACACAAATTCTTTCAAGTGGGGGTTTCTGTTCCAAGATGGCCGAATAGGAACAGCTCCGGTCTGCAGCTCCCAGCATGATCAACGTAGAAGTTGCACTTCCAACTGAGGTACCTGGTTCATCTCATTGGGACTGGTTGGACAGTGGGTGCAGCCCACAGAGGGCAAGTCGAAGCAGGGCGGGGTATTGCCTCACCTGGGAAGCACAAGGGGTTGGGGGATTTCCCTTTCCTAGCCAAGGGAAGCAGTGACAGACTGTACCTGGAAAAATGGGACACTCCTACCCTAATACTGCACTTTGCCCACAGTCTTAGCCACCGGCAGACCAGGAGATTTTCTTCTGTGCCTGGCTCAGCGGGTCCCATACCCACAGAGCCTTGCTCACTGCTAGTGCAGCAGTCTGAGATCAACCCTGCAAGGCTGCAGCCTGGCTGGGGGAGGGGCGTCTGCCATTACTGAGGCTTGAGCAGGTAAACAAAGTGGCCGGGAAGCTCGACCTGGGCAGAGCCCACTGCAGCTCAGCACGGCCTACTGCCTCTGTAGACTCCACCTTTGTGGGCAGGGCATAGCTGAACAAAAGGCAGCAGAAACTTCTGCAGACTTAAATGTCTCTGACAGCTCTGAAGAAAGCAGTGGTTATCCCAGCATGGTGTTTGAACTCTGAGAACGGACAGACTGCCTCCTCAAGTGGGTCCCCGAACCCCGTGTAGCCTAACTGGGAGACACCTCCAGTAGGGGCCAACAGACACCTCATACAGGTGGGTGCCCCTCTGGGACGAAGCTTCCAGAGGAAGGATCAGGCAGCAATATTTACTGTTCTGCAAAATTTGCTATTCTGCGGCCTCCGCTGGATACCCAGGCAAATAGGGTCTGGAGTGGACCTCCAGCAAACTCCAACGGTCCTGCAGCTGAGGGACCTAACTGTTAGAAGGAAAACTAACAAACAGAAAGGAATAGCATCAACATAAACAAAAAGGACATCCACACCAAAACGCCATCTGTGGGTCACCAACATCAAAGACCAAAGGTAGATAAAATCACAAAGATGGGGAGAAACCAGAGCAGAAAAGCTGGAAATTCTAAAAACCAGAGCACCTCTTCTCCTCCAAAGGATCACAGCTCCTTGCCAGCAACGGAACAAAGCTGGAGAGAGAATGACTTTGACAAGTTGACAGAAATAGGCTTCAGAAGGTCAGTAATAATAAGCTTCTCCAAGCTAAAGAAGCATGGTCTAACCCATCGCAAGGAAGCTAAAAACATTCAAAAAAGGTTAGACGAATGGCTAACTAGAATATACAGTGTAGAGAAGACCTTAAATGATCTGACAGAGCTGAAAACCATGGCACGAGAACTTCGTGACACATGCGCAAGCTTCAGTAGCCGATTCGATCAAGTGGAAGAAAGGGTATCAGTGATTGAAGATCAAATTAATGAAATAAAGCGAGAAGACAAGTTTAGAGAAAAAAGAGTAAAATGAAACAAAGCCTCCAAGAAATATGGGACTATGTGAAAAGACCAAATCTAAGTTTGATTGGTGTACCTGAAAGTGATAGGGAGAATGGAACGAAGTTGGTTCCATTCTCCTATCAGGATATTATCCAGGAGAACTTCCCCAACCTACCAAGGCAGGGTAACATTCAAATTCAGGAAATACAGAGACCACCGCAAAGATATTCCTCAAGAACAGCAATCCCAAGATACACAATTGTCAGATTCACCAAGATTGAAATGAAAGAAAAAATGTTACGGGCAGCCAGAGAGAAAGGTCGGGTTCCCCACAAAGGGAGGCCCATCAGACTAACAGCAGATCTCTCTGCAGAAACCCTACAAGCCAGAAGAGAGTAGGGGCCAATATTCACATTCTTAAAGAAAAGAATTTTCAACCCAGAATTTCATATCCAGCCAAACTAAGTTTCATAAGTGAAGGAGAAATAAAATTCTTTACAGCACAAATGCTGAGAGATTTTGTCACCACAACGCCTGCCTTACAAGAGCTCCTGAAGGAAGCACTAAACATGGAAAGGAACGAACGGTACCAGCCACTGCAAAAACATGCCAAATTGTAAAGACCATCAATGCTATGAAGAAATTGCATCAATCAATGGGCAAAATAACCAGTTAACATCATAATGACAGGATCAAATTCAAACATAACAATATTAATCTTAAATGTAAATGGGCCAAATGCCACAGTTAAAAGACACAGACTGGCAAATTGGATAAAGAGTCAAGACCCATCAGTGTGCTGTATTCAGGAGACCCATCTCACGTGCAGAGACACACATAGGCTCAAAATAAAGGGATGGAGGAAGATCTACCAAGCAAATGGAAAGCAAAAAAAAGCAGAGGTTGCAATCCTAGTCTCTGACAAATTCTTTCAAGTGTGCATTAAGCAACAAGTGTTTTTTGAGTTCCTGAACATGTGTTGTATCAACAATCACAGTACCTGTAGTAACATATTACTAAAAACTCAAACATAACTTGGAGGTTCATGTTATTTGCTTTGTCTTTGTATATGTTTAAAATTTTTCATATAAAAATTTAAAAAAACCCTTCAAACATAAATTCCACAAATCCCAAAAAGATCAACTTAGGCTGAAATTGGATGGCAATGTAAAGAATCTCTAATAAAAAGAAAAATCTTGAATTTTGAATTGCATCCACAATATAGACAGCAAACCAATTATCGAAATATTGAAAACATTTGAAATAATGCATCTATATTGGATCTTCCAAAACCTCACATAACTATTGTTCATAATTAAGAATGCCTTTCAAATGCTTACACGATTTTTTTTTTTTTTTTTTTTGAGACGGAGTCTCACTCTGTTGCCCAGGCTGGAGTGCAATGGCACGATCTTGGCTCACTGCAACCACCATCTTCCAGGTTCAAGCGATTCTCCCGCCTCAGCCTCCCAAGTAGCTGGGATTATAGGCGCTTGCCACAACACCCAGCTAATTTTTGTATTTTTAGTAGAGATGGGGTTTCGCCATGTTGGCCAGGCTGGTCTCAAACTCCTGACCTCATGTGATCCACCTGCCTCGGCCTCCCAAAGTGCTGGGATTACAGGCATGAACCACCGCGCCCAACCTTTTTTTGTATTTTTAGTAGAGAAGGGTTTTCACCGTGTTAGCCAGGATGGTCTTGATCTCCTGACCTCATGATCCACCCGCCTCAGCCTCCCAAAGTGCTGGGATTACAGGCATAAGCCACTGTACATGTGACATTTTAAAAAATTGATATATACCACAAATAAAACTGAATTGAGGCAAATCTTACTAAATTTGGTACAAATGAAAGATCTCTGTTAAGTTTCTGAAGAGATTATTTTAGCTCTTTATTTTAATCTCAACTCTGATATTTTGATTTAATTCAGTTACCAATTAGTACTTTCAGAACCATACAGCAAAATATATATTCCCATTAATTTTTCAAATGTCTTAACACTACTTTTATCTATTTCTATATTAAAGTATCTAAAAATCTACTGCAATTAATATAGAAAGGAAAATTCTTCTTTTTAAGTATCTCTTTTTAGTATATTTATCTTTTTAAGATGCAGGTTAATAAAAGTCTACTGGGCTTCCTAGGATATAATGTTATTAAATTCAGAGTTGAAACTTTTACTCTTTAGATATCTACAGTTAACTAATAAATTTTCTATAACATACTCTCATATCTTTTATAAACAGAATATTTTTAAAACCCACAATTGCATGATATTAAACAATAAGTAGACAAAATAATAAATGAAATATGATATGGCTTTTGCTAGGTACCTATGAGTTTTACAGAATAATCATTACAACAGATGTCCTTAGAGAACAAAGGAGAATGAGAAAATGTAAAAGTCGGGGTGGCATGGAAGATATTTTGTTATCTTCTACTGTGTGGTCTTTCATTGCACTATTCTTTAAACAGAAAAAGGCCTCCTCAAGGGCAAGTCCTGTTTCAAATGTCCCCTTCCCCTCCTGACTACAGAATAATGTGTTTGTGTAGTATATGATTACACCAGACAAGACTGTGAACACATGTGATTTACTCAATGATCCTATTCTGCTTCCTTTTAAAGATAAAGAATGCATTTAAGTCGATTGTGTATGAGACTGTGGTAATTCCTTAGAAGGCTCCTTTCAAACAGAGAATAATATTACCTTATTTTAAAACATTAAGAGCATAGCTATTTTCCTGGTCTTCATTTTCCTTCCAGACAACATTAATACTTTCATTTATTTTAGAACAGATAAGTGTAACACATGAGTGATTATTTTAAAATAGTTTTAATTTTTCTTTGTATAAGCAAGATGCCCCCATAAAACACTCACTTTTCAAAAATCTTTATATGCAAATAACTTACAAAAATCTGTGTAAAAGAAACAACTAAAACAAGACAGCCACCACCACCACAGATCCTAATAGCAGGCCAGATCAAGGTGCAGATCTCATGAAAACAAGCTGCTCACATTCCCAGAACCACAACCCCCTGGGGGTGGAATCTTGTCTTCTTTAACTTGCTGGGTGGTAGAGCCCATAGGAATTACTCAAACTATGAAAATCCCAAAGCATGGTCACCTACAGGGAAATGAGACAGGTATGACTTGAGCATAATTATTTTCTTGTAATAACAGTAAAGAAAATAACCTTAAATAGTAAAAGTTGTGTGAGCTTCAACTTCAACAGATAGATAATTGTGCTTGTTTTTACCAAACATAGCATTTGTTAGCTAAGGAGCAAAAATATACAATGTATACTTGCCATTTTTTCTTTAAAATAATATTCTCTAAGGCAATCATATATAGTGATTATAGATACACTTAACCAGACATAGTGTTCTTGGCATTTCACATGGTTTATTTCATTTAATCCTCACAATAACCTTATGGGGTAAGAACCTTTTTTTTTTTTTTTTTTTGAGACAGAGTCTTGCTCTGTCGCCCAGGCTTGAGTGTAATGGCGTGATCTCGGCTCACTGCAACCTGCGCCTCCCAGGTTCAAGTGATTCTCCTGCCTCAGTCTCCCAAGTACCTGGGATTACAGGTGCATGCCACCACACCTGGCTAATTTTTGTGTTTTTAGTGGAGACAGGGTTTCACCATGTTGGCCAGGCTAGTCTCGAACTCCTGACCTCAAGTGATCCGCCTGCCTCAGCCTCCCAAAGTGCTGGGATTACAGACATGAGCCACCGCGCCTGGCCCCAAGAACCATCATTATTACTATTTTTCAGATAAAGAGCTAAGACACAGGGAACTTAAATTACTTGGCCAAGATCACACAACCAGAATTCAAAACCAAGTATCTTGTCTCCAGAGCTCTTTCAATTTAGTAAAAGTAAATGTGAAATTGCATTTTTAACCCCATTATCATACAGAACCATTCCTCCAAGACTGTAAATTCTGAGTTTCTTCCCTGTGAACTTCCACCTCTTTGACTCATTGTGACTGCCACACTCTCAGTCCTTTCTAATTCATCTTCTGGTTTCACTTGCTTTCCTTTACAGCCTGGACTCTAGTCATTTCAATTATGCCCAAATCTCCTGCTCAGGCCTCACCAGCTAGAGTCAAACCAAAGTGGTCCCTTGTACCACAATCTCTGCTATTACTCTTCTTAGCAGTGATTTAATCCAAGAAAAGTCATGCTGCTTCTTTTTAAGTGAGTTCACTACTGCTCAGCAATCCTTTCACTGACACTACACAGCTGACACTACACAGCATCTATAGTAGTGGTTCCAAACTTTTTCTAGGACTAAATCCCTGAATATACCCATCTATCCCTTTATAGATTACTTTACCATGGATATATTTAAAATTCATCCAAAGTAGGGTTGCCAAATACAGGATGCCTAGTTAAATTTGAAATTACAATAATCAAAAAAAATTTTAGTTTAAGTATGTCCCAAATAGAGAAATACATAAATAGTATTTAAGATAGTAAAAAATACGAAATGTACTGAGCCAAATATTGCTTGAGACATACTTTAATACTAAAAAACTGTTTACCTAAAATTCAATTTTAACTGGGCATCTTGGATTTTAATTTGCTAAATTTAACCCAATCAAATTCCCTTCTTTCCATTCCCAGAAGTATCTTTTCTGTTTTCAAAGGTTAATTCTCTGAACTTTATTTGTCTTTCTCCTTACTTCTCTTTCTTCCTCATTCTACATATTCCTTCTTTGTACTTTCAAGCATGTTTGGGTCATCTCTACTGTGTTTTATTTTGTTTTGAGACAGGGTCTTGCTTTGCTGTCTCCCATGCTGGAGTGCAATGGTGTAATCACAGCTTGCTGAAGCCTCAAATTCCTGGGCTCAAACAATCCTCCCACCTCAGCCTCCCTAGAAGCTGGGACTACAAGCATGTGCTATCCCACATGGCTAATTTTAATTGTTTTGGGTAGAGACAGGTTCTCCTTATGTTGCCCAGACTGGTCTCGAACTCCTGGGCTTAAAGGATCCTCCCACCTTGGCCTCCCAAAGTGCTGGGATTACAGGCAAGAGCCACCACTCCCGGCCTCCTACTGTGGTGTTAAGGGTCCCAATTCTTCATCCCTCTATGAATCCATGCCCTTTGCCACATCACTTTGCAAGTTCTCTAAAGAGGATAATTCTGTTTCTCTGCTCCTTGAATATGGGGTTGGCCACATAAATTGCTTTGGTTATCAGAATGAGGGAGAAGTGTCAGTGTCAGTTTGGAGTCCATGTGTTTCTGTTTGCCCTTTTTTTTGAGACAGAGTCTCACTCTGTCGCCCAGGCTGGAGTGCAGTGGCGCGAATGGGTTCAAGTGATTCTCCTGCCTCAGCCTCCCGAGTAGCTGGGACTACAGGCACGTGCCACCACACCCGGCTAAGTTTTGTATTTTTAGTAGAGACAGGATTTTACCATGTTGGCCAGGCTGCTCTCGAACTCCTGACCTCAGGTGATCTGCCTGCCTCAGCCTCCCAAAGTGTTGGGATTATAGGTGTGAGCCACTGCGCCCGGCCTCTGTTTGCCCTCTTCAACACTTCTTCCATCTTCATAAGAAAGATATGCCTAAGTGAGCTGGACAGTCACAGGAGGATGATGATAGATAAGTGTCCAGCCTAGAGTAAAGCTCCCAGTAGGTTTGCTGATGTATGAGGAAGCTCAGCTGGGAGGAGCCAACCCTCAGACACGTGAGTTATAATAATAATTATTGTCTTAAGCCACTTTAGAGTGTTTGTTATACAGCAAAAGCTAAACGATGCATCTACCCTGAAAAACCTCATCCTGACCATACTATTCCAATTCCCTTTGTTGTATTCCCAAACTGCTGCAAAAAGTATCCTTTAGTTTTTGCTTGCATTCCTTTGCCATTTATTCTTATCTGTACCACTTCTCTTTTAATTGACACCAAAATTCTCCTAATGGTCAGTCTTATAGCTCTGGCACTATCCTCATCCATGCTGGCCTCTGTACAGCACCTGACAGTATAGGTCATTTCATACCACTGTTAAATTTCTCCAGCTTTTATTGTACTCTACTAGTTTTTATTTCTTTGATTGCTCCATTTACTTCAAGCGCTCATCTTCTCTCTTCCACTCTTCTGGGGAGTTTATTCATTCTCTCAAGAGTGACTGTTATATATCTGACTTACATATCTTTATTTCTACTCCTAATCTCTGTTTCAAGCTGTAGTCCTCAAACTGCAGTGTGCATCAGAATCACTTGGATGGCTTGTTAATATTCATATTGCTGGGGCCTTACTCCCAGTTACCTATTCAGAATAAGTCTAGGGTGGGACCTGATAATTTTCATTTTTAGTAAGTTTCCAGGTGATGCTGATGCTGCATCAGTGACCACACCTTGAGAACCACACTTCTAGTTCCATATTTCCAACTCTCTAACAGTTTTCTCCTGGTTATCCATAGGTGCTTCAAGTATCACATACAATGTCAATTAGAGTGGTTTTTGTTTTGTGTTGTTTTTAACATTGTAACCACTAGTAACTAATGGTCTAAGTAATGCAAAATAAAGATTTTTCAGGAAGCTCACTAAAGGCTGCAGAACCATGTTCTAAATAAAAATAGAACCAGAAACTAGACTACGTGACAGTAGGAGCATTACCCCTAAGTCTGAAGTAAACTGAGTGTTTCTTGTTTTTGAATCCCTCAGTTCAAGAGTCAATTCCAAATGAGAGTCACCTATTTATCCCTTAGCTGTACCAAGAGAGAAACAGAAAGGATTATGGTGGAAGTAGCCACCAAGGACTCCTCTTCTTTTCTTTCACATTGTCTTAGTTCAGGCTCTCTTAATTAAGCAGGTAGATTACTAAAACAGCCTCTTAACTAGTTTTCTTGCCCCTAACATAACCTCCAATTCATTCTCCACATCATCTTCAGTTATCTCTTTAAGACATATGTCATTTTCTTCTTTGCCTTATCTGGTGTAGTATTCATGTCTTATCTTAAGTAATAAATTGCTTTTCTCCATATACAAGTGGTTGCAATATTTTTGCCTTAGCTGACACAAAAAATGCAAAAGCAGTTTGAGAGGGTAGGAAACACAACCATTGTAAACTGAGGATCTAATCGCCTAGTAATCAGGCAAGAGTCAGAAGCAGAGTACCAAATTTTGGATAGAGACCCCTCAAGGAGCCTTTAAGATATCAATGTCTCTGACTAGACTGAAAACTCCCTCACGGCAAGGACCTAGTCCTCGTTCTATCCCCAGCACCTACCTCAGTGCCTCACAAATAACAGGATTTAATGATACGAAGAAAGTCATCTCCAGACCCTCCCCTACTTTAAATGACTAGGTTATAGTCTCTGCTGGCTTACTGCCTCATCACCAAATCCTTCCTACATACCACTGCTAAATCAAGCCGATTATCGTTTCATTTCCTGCTCAAAACCTTCTGACTGTCCAATACATGCTCGCCAACTCTAAACTCTTCACCATTCAAAGCCTTCCAGAGCTTGGTTCTAACCAATTTTCCTAAGCTTTCTTCTACTCCTCATGACACTGTCAAACAGTCTGGATAAATAAGATTTAACATAACATTTTTTCGGAAGGCCGAGATGGGCGGATCACAAGGTCAGGAGATAGAGATCATCCTGACTAACACGGAGAAACCCTGTCTCCACTAAAAATACAAAAAAAATCACACGCCGGGGCCTATTGTAGGGAGGGGGGAGGGGGGAGGGGGGGAGGGATAGCATTAGGAGATATACCTAATGTAAATGACGAGTTAATGGGTGCAGCACACCAACATGGTACATGTATACATATGTAACAAACTCGCACGTTGTGCACATGTACCCTAGAACTTAAAGTATAATAATTTGAAAAAAAAGCAATTTGATAAAGTAAAAGAGCTTGCTTCTTAAAAAAAAAAAAAAAAAAAAATTAGCCGGGCATGGTGGCGGGTGCCTGTAGTCCCAGCTACTCAGGAGGCTGAGGCAGGAAAATGGCATGAACCTGGGAGACGGAGCTTGCAGTGAGCCGAGATCACACCACTGCACTCCAGCCTGGGCAACTGAGCGAGACTCCGACTCCAAACAAAACAAAACAAAACAAAAAACAACAACAACAAAAAACATTTTTTCTGTTCTTGTTGGTTCCAGTTTTTGTAGTATCTGTCTTCCATGATCTCTCCTCTATCTTACCTTCAAAGTCTAGTTAAGATGCCACCTGTCAGTAACCTACCACTCTAGGTTATTGGTAATGTATCCTTGTACCCTATGCTCCTTAATTACTTAAGATCTATTTGAAGCTTTTGTTAATTACTGTCCTGTTTCTATATATAACTTCTAGTAGTTGCACACATACTATCTTAAATTATCATTATGTAGTTGTATTATTTGTCCTACCAGATTTTAAGAGACTTAAGAGCTTTCTGCCGCTAATCTTCTATATCCCCAGAAACTTCTGTAGTGCCTTACACACAGTGGGCAATAAGTAAAATCTGTTAAAAAGATGAATAAATGGATGTTTATAATATAGCACTAGTGTTTGGGGCTGGTCCCCTTGAGGTAGCCAGCCTGTGACTGTGCCAGGGATTTCTGAGCTGCTGAAATCAGAGGGTAATAAATCCTAGCAGCTTGGAACTGGATGGTGAGTCTAAATCAAAGATCATCAGGTTGAATGGAGATTCAAATGCCAGGAACAAGCATCAGGTGAAAATGTAGAAAACAGAACCTGAGATGAAATGTAGAGCCAAGGGTATGGAATCAGGCAGAGACACAGTAAAGGCAAAAGTAGTCATAACATATTGATAAGGATCTGGAATGGTGGACTTTGGAGGGGAGGCTGTGCAGTGCATCCATCAAGCTGAGTGGTTTGTTATAAAATAATCACCTAAAAATTGGAAGTCAGGTTGGCACCCAATTATCACCTCTAGCAAAGAAACACATACATGAAAATAAAAAATTTATAATAGCAAATATAGAGAAATTAAATAGAACCTGCTTTGAGAGGTAGATTTCATTTGAGCTTCATTTTCTTGCTTCTGCCCTGTCACCTTAATTTGTTTCACACATTTGCACAAGTTCACATATAAGTTGTAATGTATTGATTCCTTTATATTATGGAAAATGAAAAACATATTTTAAGAGAGAGAGTATCACAACACCCAACATCAATACAAAATCTCAGAACTTATTTTTACTGTATTTTTTAGATTTTTAATCTTTCAGTGAAGCTGCAATAACAGTGTACATAATAACCACTGATTTTTCCACATGAACTGTTCACAGACTAGAAAATTCTGAGATTATTTTATAAAGTTTTAAAAATCCTTAAAAATGTTTAAGAAACTCTAATCATGAGAAGTACATATTCTGTTACTGAAAGTTCTAAAAAGTTTAATTCCTACAGCTACCTTGCCCTATAAAACATTTGTTTGCCTGTCAATCTGTGAGGTTGGATCAAGCAACTCTGTCCCACACAGCGTTTTCTTAGACTCATTAGTAGTAAGCATTGTGGCAAAGACTAATGTCCTCACGAAAAGGACAGTAAAATTCACTTTAAGTTCTACTATAAAGGTGCAATAGTCCTCTGCATAAATTGTAAAAATAAAAAAAAAATTTTTTTGACACTATCTCACCCTGTTTCCCAGGCTGGAGTGCACTAGTGTGATCATGGCTCACTGCAGCCTTGATACCCTGGGCTCAAGCAATCCTTCCACCTCAGCCTCTCTAGTAGCTGGGACCACAGGTGCACACCACCACACCTGGCTAGTTTTTTAAGTTATTTATGGAGATAAAGTCTCACTATGTTGTCCAGGCTAGTCTCAAACTCCTGGCTTCAAGGGATTCTCCCACCTCAGCCTCCCAAAGTGCTGAGATTACAGATGCAAGCCACCATGTCTGGCCAGAAATTTGTTATTTTGATTTAAATGCTGAATAAAGTAAGTTTTAAAGCCTATATTATTTTTCCTGATATAACTGACAGAAAGATAAGTTCTCATATTAGGTCCTTTAAAAGTTAATATATTTGGTGGCAACACAGAATAGAAAGATCGCTTACCAAGGAGGTAGGTAACCTGAATCTCACTTGCCCTATGGGATCTTCGGCAAGTCATTTACTTTCTCTGAGTCTCAATTTCTTCATCATAAAATTTAAAGACTTGGATCATTTCAATGGTCTTGACAGGAAGACTGCACTGGAATTGCCTGTGGGCATTCTGACTTGGTAGATATGAGAAGAAAGGGCCTAGATAAATGTATCTTTACGACACCTCATAAATGATTCTGATGCATATTACTGGTTAAGAACTAATGGTATAAATAATTTCTTGGGTTATTTGAAATTCTAAGAATCTACTTTTTACATCCAATCAACAGAATTTTAAAAACTCCTACCTTTCACTATTATATCATTCTTCTTGATGAATAAGTATATTTTAGGAAATGGAGAAGCTGCCTCTAAATTGTGAATAGCTTACAGTTATTGAGTGTTTAGCAGTCTAAGGTGTTAACTCATTTAATATATGTAATTCAATCTTCACAACAACACTATGAGATAGGTACTACTATTATTATTTGTTTATTACAGACAGAATAAATGAGGCACAGAAAGTAATTTGCTCAAGTTATGGAGCAGATAAGTAGGGAAATTGGGCTGCAGAGTTTAAACACTTACCGGAATGCTGTACTATCATTCAATAAATGACCTATACATACCAATAGGCCCCATCACTATTCCCCACCCAAATAGTGCTGTTTTCCCTGCTACTACAGTGGAAAAAAAGAGTATGTTTTTAGAAAATCTTTGAGAGCAGAAGGGGGAAGCTGGGAAACTCAAGAATGAAAAAACTCAAGGGACCTGGGCCTAAGACCTCTGGCCCTGAATTACAACTAGAGATTACTTTGATTTACAAAAGCTTCTTTAAATAGGGTAACTATTTTTAGGAGTTATTTTCCTTCAGTTATCATTTCATCCCATGATGTCTAAGACATGCTCTTTTTGATTGAATAAATATTAATTTAAAAAAATATTAGAAATGTACCCTATCAGATGAACTAGACCCAAAACTGTAAAGTAAAACAGGAAAGGACAAAAGCTACGTTAGAGTCAGAGGGAATGATGATCAAATGATTCAGCCTATTGTTAATTTTGGGTCTGCAAAGGAGAATTGTAACACCATACTTTAGCATAAGGTAGAGACTAATACATAACACAGTATAACCTTCCCTTCCCAATAGTATTAGATGGGCTGTCTACTTGGGTGATGAATTCACTCAGGATGAGGGCAGGAATTCAGGTGAAGGAGGAAGACTGTAAGCCAAGTGCCAAAGTCTTTAACATCTTTAATAAATTAAGTCTTGAAAGACTATGAATATGCTAAGTACAGGGGAGCAGATATTCTGGAATGAGGATCCTTCCCCTTTCTCTATGAGTTTTCAGTCTAAAAACATTTTATACAAATGCAGAAGTAAGCAGTTGCTTAAGAAAAATGAGTAGTGTTTTCCTTCATTCATAAAACTAATCTTTGTACTGCTTTGCAGACTTGGCAAGAACCTCTGGTTCACATTTTCATCCTAAGGCTAGATTTTCCCTGCTAAAGAGGAATGGAGAATGAAATTACCTGCTAATTCAAGTAAGAAAAATATCAGTTCTTGTTCTCATAAATTTGTGAAAATAAATTACAACTAGATTACCCCAGTTCTGATTTGAAAACAGCTGGTGAGACTACTAGGTGTAGTTTCTCACTACTTTTTTTTTTTTTTTAAAGCGTAAAAACACACATATACAAAGGTTTTTAAAAATAATCTTAAAAGAACACAGTAGCATGCTATTTCCTGACAGGCCGACCTTTATACAAAGAATGTTCACTTTCGACAAACTGAAAATTACTCTTACCTATGGCTTCAGAATATCACTGTCTACCTCAGAAAGCGGAATGTTTTGTACAAGTCATAAATAAGTGGCTAGATGGACACTATCTGGTCATCAAATGATCAATGTAGAGGGCAGGGGGGAAATTATTTCTGCAGTACCAACCATATATCTGGTACTGTGCAAAGGGAAAAAGGAAACAGGCCGGGAATGGTGGTTCATGCCTATCATCCATCCCAGCACTTTGGGAGGCCCAGCTGGGAGGATCCCTTAAGCCTAGGAGTTTAAGACCAGCCTGGGCAACATTGGGAGACTCCATCTCTACAAAAATAAAAAAAAATTGCTGGCGGGAGCCTGTAGTCCCAGCTACTCAGGAGGCTGAGGCAGGAGAATGGCATGAACCCAGGAGGCGGAGCGTGCAGTGAGCCGAGATCGCGCCACTGCACTCCAGCCTGCACGACAGAGCAAGACTCAGTCTCAAAAAAAAAAAAAAAAAAAAATCATTGCCAGGAGCAGTAGCACTTACCTGTGGCCCCAGTTACTTAGGAGGCTGAGGTGGGAGAATCGGTTAGGCCCAGGAGGTCAAGGCTGCAGTGAAGTGTGATTGTGTCACTGCATTCCAGCCTGGGCAACAGAGCAAGACCCTGTCTTAAAAGAAAAAAGGAAACTGTAGAATATGATTCCTAACGTCAAGAAACTTACAGCTTATTGGTCAATTATATAATACTGGAGTCTAGGACCATGTCTTACTCTTAAAAAAAAACAAAAAAAAACAAAAAAAAACCACATCATTTAACATAGGATTTTATAAATATCAGTGAGTTAATAAAAAGTTAAAATAATACAAAAAGCTTAGAACTGAGCAATAAAATGCATGTTTAATATAGGCGACAGGGCCAGGCACAGTGGCTCACGCCTGTAATCCCAGCACTTTGGGAGGCTGAGGCAGGCAGATCACCTGAGGTCAGGAATTTGAGATCACACTGGCCAAACATAGCAAAACCCCGTCTCTACTAAAAATACAAAAATTAGCTGGGTGTGGTGTCGGGCACCTGTAATCCCAACTATTTGGGAGGCTGAGGCAGGAGAATTGCTTGAACTCGGGAGGCAGATGTTGCAGTGAGCCAAGACTGTGCAACTGCAGTCCAGCCTGGGTGACAGAGTGAGACTGTCTCAAAAAATAACATAACATAACATAACATAACATAACATAAAATGAAGTAAAACAAAATAAATAGGTGACTGAGTGAAGAGATAACAGTTAAGTTGATGTAATTATAATATATGAAACCTCTATTAACAATGAGAACACACGGACACAGGGAGGGGAACAACAAATACTGGGGCCTGTTGAGAGGTGGGGGACAAGGGGAGGGAGAGCATTAGGACAAATACTTAATGCATGCGGGGCTTAAAACCCAGATGATGGGTTGACAGGTGCAGCAAACCACCATGGCACATGTATACCTATGTAACAAACCTGCACATTGTGCACATGTATCCCAGAATTTCAAGTAAAAACAGCAAACGAACAACAAAAAAAAACTCTACTAAAATATCTTTTTCCTATTCCAATTTTATAATATTTTGAGTAAGTACTGTCACAGGAAGGTCCCTACTCCTACTTACTGAAATCTTTAAGAAAGAAAAGAGTGGGTTAACTGGGCAAAAAGAGACAGGGAAAGAAAGAGCAAACTAGGCAGAATGAGTATCACATGCAATTCTCTCTTCTGTGGAGAAAGAACATGCCATGTACCAAGAACTGGTGATATCAAACAGTGAACTATAAAGTCAGTTCCTTGAAAAATTCAGGATAGGATCCAAAATGGAGCAAAATTTTCAGCCTAAAAATGCTCAGTGTGATATATATGATAATATAAAATTTGAACGATTCTGTTGTTGGCCAACAGTGGGAAAATGGTTAGGTAAATTATCATATGTCCACAACACAGGATATTCTGCAGCCATTAAAACAATGTATATGTAGAGTTTTAATTTACATGGAAAATGCTTGTTTTAATGCAAAGTGAAAAAACTAGGACATTACTTTCTCTATGTAATATATTTACAGAAAAATTTTCTAGAAACAGAATGGACTAGAATGTTAATCCTGACTTCAACCGGGTGAGACTGAATGCTCTATTTTTCTTTATTGTCTTCCATATTTTTCATGCTATGCATTTAAAACTTTTAAAATTGGAAAAATACATTTTATTGAGAAAATGAAGAAATAGGACATCTATATTTACACATCTGAGAATAAGTAGTCTTTTCTGGCTTCTGGAATGAGGATATAAAGTAAGGCAAAATCTAGGAGAAACCAGTGTCAATAGCAAAGTTTTCTGCATTTGTTTGTTTTTTGAGACAGGGTCTTGCTCTGTGACCTAGGCTGGAGTGCAGTGGTGATCACGGCTCACTGCGGCCTCAACTTCCTGGGCTCCAGCGATCTTCCTGCCTCAGCCTCCTGAGTAGCTGGGACTATAGGCATACATCACCACGCCTCGCTAATTTTTAATTTTTTTGTAGAGACAAGGTCTCACTATGTTGCCCAAGCTGGTCTCAAACTTCTGGGCTCAAGCAATTATCTCACCTTGGTCTTCCAAAATACTGGGATTACAGGGATGAGCCACCCTGCCCAGTCTCAGTAAAAAGCTTTCTAGTGGGAGTTTTTCTGGAATGTGATTTACACTGTGATTATTAAAATGCAATAAACTTTGGGGCCAGGGGAAACTACCATGAGATATGTTGATCCAAATAGATACCTTGCTTCTGAGATTTTGCATCTTAATTATTTAAATTGGGAATTTTATCTATCCTTACTCTATGTGTGTTTGGTCTCCTCCTGCCTATCCGTAATATAATCCATTGGAAATGCTCCGGTATCAATTCCGGATATGTAATTTAAATGAGGGTCCTGGAAAGCCCAGGCATCAGTTCTAATATTACTCTATTCTGAAAGTTTTTTTAATTTTTTGTTCCTCAAACATCATTTTTAATTTATACGCTCACCGGTTCCTTCTTTAAGACTATTACTGCTAATTTACAGAAGTGGAAGGGTTGTTTCAGAAAAGTTTTGCTTCTCTGAGTAACCGAGTAAATTAATTGGTTAAAACGAATAGAGAGATCTCTGTTCAGGAAATTCATCTCTCACCACATGATAAATCTGACTTTCCTTTAGTTTAAAAAGAAAAATATAAAAGACATGAAATACATCTTTTGGCCAAGAATTATTTTATTACTATTCATTTAGGCAATAAATATTTATGTGCCTACCTTGTACCCAGGAAGGTTCTATGGAGAAACTGCAGAAACCTGCATAAAGCCTTTTGGGACTTTGTATGGTTGACAGCAATTGCCTCTAAAGTTTGTCATACTTATTTAGGCCTTCCAAATCCCTCTGAAAGGGAATGAGTTTCTTTTCCATCATGGTTTCATAAAGGCAAGAGACTGGATGAAGGGGCTGGGTAAAAATTTACTTTAAACTAGGCCAGGGTTTTTCAACACCTGCAATATTGACACTTTGGACCTGATAATTCTTTGTGCTGTAGGGGCTGCCCTATGCATTGTAAGATGTAATAATCAAAAATGCCTCCAGATATTTTGCCAAATGTCCCCTAGGGAGGCAAAAATCACCCCTGGTTGAGGACCACTGGACCAAATGATTCAGACATTTGACCCTACAGTAGTTAAGAAAACTGAGTTATCTAAGAGTGAAGGAAAGAGAAGGGATGACAAAAAGAATAATTTAGCTTGAGGCCAGGTGCCATGGCTCACACCTGCAATCCCAGCAATTTGGGAGGCCAAGGCAGATGGATCACTTGAGCTCAGGAGTTAGAGACCAGCCTGGGCAACATAGTGAAACCCCGTCTCTAAAAACATACGAAAATTAGCTGGGTGTAGAGGTGCACGCCTGTAGTTCCAGCTACTCAGGAGGCTGAGGTGGGAGGATTGCTTGAGCCTGGGAAGTCAAGACTGCAGTGAGTTGAGATTGGGTCACTGCATACCAGCCTGGGTGACAGTGAGACCCTGCCTCAAAAAGAATAATTTAGCAGGGCATGGTGGCTCACACCTGTTACCTCAGCACTTTGGGAGGCTGAGGCAGGAGGATCGCCTGAGCCCAGGAGTTTGAGACCAGCTTGGACAATATAGTAAGATCTCATCTCTATTAAAATAATTTCAAAAAAAAAAAAATTTAGCTTGAACTCAACCAAATTTACTAGAAAACAAATAAAGTATCTAAATGATTGAATAAGAAAGAAAATACTGCCACTCTTGTCAAATCACTATGCCCTTCTACCTACTCCTTAAAGATGAATGAAAAAACAGTGACAAGTCTTTCTGACAACAGAAATGACTACCTACATAGATGCTGCTCAGAAGATTCCCTAAGTATAGGAGTAAAAGTAATAAATCTGGAGTTTGGAGGCATGTGTTCTCACTAAACAGCTTTATTTCTTTGGGTCTTAGCTTACTGCTATGTAATGGAGGGCTGTTGGGCAGGCAGTAGAGAGAGTTGTAAACGGATTTAAAAATTTTTTTAATTCAATAAATGCTGATAACTTATATTCTAGGCATTATACTTGGATGTAGTATGTAAAAGATGAAAAGACATGGTCTGCTCCTTCAAGATAACAGTCTATTAGAATGACAGACTAACAAACAACTACAATAATGTAAGCATTATAATAGAAGCATGTACAAAAAGAAGTGGAAGGCTAGATATAACACCTAAATCTGAGGAAATCAGGGAAACCTTTACACGAAAGTGGCATTTGAGCTAAAACTTGAAAGATAAATAAGAATTTTGCCAGGAAACAAGAAGGGAGAATGTACTATGCCAGTTAGAAAGGCAAATGCACAGAGATTTGATAGTTTTTCAAAAAGAATGGCATGTTTACGAAGCTATACCACCTCAGTGGTACTAGAAGATAAATGGAAAAGGTGAAAAGGTATGAAGCCGAATATCTATCTAGGTCAAATCATGAAGGTGGTATGCCATAAACACTGTTTTCATGGCAACAGATGATAATTTGACATAGATGATAACTTAAAATTTATGTGGTAGACAGATCACCCTTGCGGTACAGTAGAAAATAAAATTAGTGGGGAATAAGCCAAGGGACCAAACAAGTGACTACTGCAATAGTATACCTAAAGCTAGTGAAAGGCTACAAAAGGACAACGATTATGTGGACAGAAATGGGGAATATTCAGGAGAAAGAATAGGCAGGACTTCAATTATGAATGTTGGTGGGGGGATTACAGCTAAGGAGTATTCAGAATTATGCTAAGTATTTTTGGCAATACTTCGTTTAATCCTTATAATATCCCTAATAGGAATGGAAAGCAGTCCAATTTGCTAAAAGGTAATTTGCCAATGAATCTGTTTGCTATATTTACCAAATACTTGTTTTAGAGAATATTCACCCTGAATGTATTTAATAAATGTATTTTTTTTTTTTTTTTTTGGAGACATGATCTTGCTCTGCCACCCAGGCTGGAGTCCAGTGGTGCAGCAACCTCGACCTCTTGGGCTCAAGTGATCCCCCCACCTCTCAACCAAGCAAACTCTCAGTCCCACAGGGTTTCACCATGTTGCCTAGGCTGGTCTCAAACTCCTGGGCTCAAGCAATCCTCCCACCTCTGCCTCCCATCGTGTGAGCCATCATGCCTGACCAATAAATGTATTCTTGGTAAACTTACTTTTTTAATGAATTCACTTTTGATGAAATGATTTAGAACCTAAGGTAAGTATACTTTTGCCCCTGTTTTATTGCAGAGAAAACTGAGGTTCATAGAAACCGACGTTCATAGTTAGCAAAGGCAGAATCAGGTCTATAGAACTAGAACTTTTTTTTTTGAGACAGCGTCTCCCTCTGTTGCCCAGGCTGCAGTACAGTGGCAACGCTATGACTCCAGTAACTCAGCCACAGATGTAACATGTTTGTCTTATATTAACTTTATTACTCCTTTGAGCTCTTGCACCTCATAGGTCCACCAGAATCCTTTGCTCATGAGGCTCAAGGTTCACTGCAGTCTTGACCTCCCCAAGCTCAAGCTATCCTCCTACCTCAGCCCCCAAGTAGCTGGGACTACAGGCATGCACCATCGCACCCAGCTAAATTCTGTATTTCTTGTAAAGATGGATTTTCGCCATGTTGCCCAGCCTGGTCTCAAACTCCTGGGCTCAA
Organism: Theropithecus gelada; assembly: GCF_003255815.1. Taxonomy (NCBI): domain Eukaryota; kingdom Metazoa; phylum Chordata; class Mammalia; order Primates; family Cercopithecidae; genus Theropithecus; species Theropithecus gelada. The sequence goes on along the minus strand of NC_037671.1, from coordinate 136,099,431 downwards.
GCAATCCTCCCGCGTTGGCCTCCCAAAGTGCTGTGATTACAGGGTTCAGCCATTGTGCCGGCCCTGACAATGTTAATATTCTTAAATGAAGAACTATACCTTAAAAAAAAAATAGACATAATGAAACTAAATTCCAAATCCAACGTAATAAGAGTAGCATATCTTATTATGACAACTTTCTTAGTTTTTCCTGGGGGGGCTACCTGATGAAGATAATGAAGGTAAGATGGTTCTCTTTGCTTTTCTGTGGTACTCTGCTTTTTTTTTTTTTTAAACTATCAGAAATTGCCATCTATCTGGAGTCAACTACCATTTATACGTGACACACAGAACCCACTAACCACCTTTGAATTGTTATCTCAAATATTTGTTTCATCATCAATGTAGGTGGTATTATTTTTCTGACAATAGGAAAAAGTCATCATAATTCTGCTGTCCAGGGTATGAAAATTTGAAATCCTTTTTAACTCCAAATCCTTTTTAACTCAACTCTGTAGTGGCTCATGGTTCATAGCTATACACAGTGGAGTCCACTCTAGGATTTCAGTGGAGAGTGGCAACTTCTCTTTGGGGACATTTAGAAATACATGGGGAATTTTTCATTGTTACAGTGGCATGTAGTGCACAGGGGCCAGGGATGTTAAATGTCCTGCACAACAAAAAACTGTTTCGCCCAAATGCCAGAAGTCCCATTTGAGAAACCCAAGAGCTCAGAGTCATCAACTTCATGAACATGCGACATGTATAGTCACACAGGGCCCAGTGCTTGGTTTAATGCTCTGCAGTCACTGTCTTGAAAATTATAATACTTTTATGTTTGACTATCTGTTTTGTAAGTCCAGTGGTATAGCAGAGCATAACATGCAAGCAGAGGTATGTATGCTTTCTTCCTTGCCATTCTATTTGCATATGGTCTCCATGATGCCTCATGACAAAGGATTCTGGTGGACCTATGAGGTGCAGGAACTCAAGAGAGTAACAAATTTAATACAAAACAAGCATATAACATCTATGACTGAGTTAGTGGAGGCACAGACAGTTCCAAGAGGCTACAGTTTTCATTCAAATCAGAACTTGCTTCAGGTGCAGAAAGAAGGCAACAGCATCTTTAAGAAATACAAGTGACTACATCACATCCTTCCTTACTCATGTGTTACTTCCCACTATTAGTCAACCATTTACACGAAAAATGATGACAAAGAATGAAAGGAAAGTAGGGCAACTCAGCGCTCCCTTTCCTCTCATCCTTCCTTACTCATCAGTAAGCAGAAGACAGAGAATATTGGTAGAATATGTGCACATCAAGAAGCAAAATAAAAATAGTTGAGTTGGTTTTGTGCAGAGTTTACACTGTTCTGATAGCACAAAATACATATGCATTTACAAGCTATGAATTGTATAATTTTGGTGATTCCAAATACAATTGAAATGCTCTTATACTTGCATTTTAAAATGGCATTACATAATATAAAGATGAATGGTAAAATTCATCCTAAGAATTAAAAAATTTAATTTTTTTTCTCGTAGAATGACATTAAAAAGTAAATTTAAAAACACTATGACAAGTGGAGAGAGCAAAGACAGAAGAAAGAAAAAGCTTTATATTTTAGTACAGATAATAGCACATTTTCCCCTGTGTTGGAATAAGAGGCCTTACATTTTCATTTTGCTCTGGGCCCCACAAATTATGTAGCTGGCTGCGACTGGGCTGGTTGAAGCAAAAAGGCATTAAAAGATACTATTTAGCTCACAGATCTCTCAGAGGGCCAGAGAACCAGACTTAGATAAACATAGCTAGAAACAACATCCAAGAAAAAACAAACCACAAAGAACACCCACCCATCCCACATTACAAAGCTATTCTAGTGGAAACCCATCCCAGTACTGCCTGCCAGTCAGCACCTAAGACTCTAAAACAGATGCCACAACTCCTCCCTACCTACCCAGAAGAACCCGATACCTCCTTCATGGTATTTGTCAGAAGATACTATCTCCCTGAGTGCAGCTGAAGCATCATGTTGCTTGCTGTCACATCCATGTCCTGAATGGGTACATCTGATTGCTGGAAACTAGGTCATATACTGAAGCCAGCTTCTGACTGTCAGCATCCTTTCCAACTAACTCCACATTTACTGAAGTCACTCTGGTAGGGGGCATATTTGTACCACGTAGTCCCAACTAGTTGGGAGGTTGAAGTGGGAGGAGCCTAGTAGTTCAAGACCAGCCTGGGCAACATCATAAGACCCTGTTCCTAAAAAAGAAAGCAAACTGAATTGGCCAATGCTACAAATTAGGGCCTTCCCTCTTCTTGAGCCATTGTTAAACATTTACTGATCACACCATTGATCTCACTCCAGCAATCTAGCTGCAAGGGAGTCTGAGAACTATAGTTTGTTTTCCATCTTTTAAAGTACAGAAAAATAAGCAAAAAGAGGGTTAGATGAATACTGAATCAGCCATCTTATAGTATCTGCCACAAAAGTATGGTAGCTACTACTGTCTGTTCTAGATTATAAACTGCTAACAGGCAGATGTTAACAGATGTTGAACAGTATCAGTAAAGGAGACTTGGTAGGCTTTTACTAAAGGCAACCATGGTAAGTATACGTCAGTGAACTAGAAGAGATGATTAAATGTTAATTGATATGATTAAAATACATTTTTAGGATGCTAGACTATAAACCTTATAAGGGAAGGGACCATGTCTGTTTTGTTTCCCACCGTATCTCAAATCTCCTGGCAAGAAATAGCCACTTAAAAAAAAAAATGCAGTCGGGCACGGTGGCTCTCACCTGTAATCCTGGCACTTTGGGAGGCCAAGGTGGGTAGATCACAAGGTCAGGAGTTCAAGACCAGCCTGGCCAACATGGTGAAACCCCATCTCTACTAATAATACAAAAATTAGCCAGGCATGGTGGCACATGCCTGTAGTACCAGCTCCTCGGGAGGCTGAGACAGGAGAATTACTCGAACCTGTGGGGAGAGGCTGCAGTGAACTAAGATTGCACCATTGGACTCCAGCCTGGGCGACAGAGCAAGACTCTGTCTCAAAAAAAAAAAAAAAGAAAAAGCATTAAAGATATTAAGTATAGAGTTCAATTTTTGCATTTCTCATACTGTATGTAGATAAGGCAATTCCAAGTGATTTTACTGTTTCTCGATGAATCAGACTTCTGGATATGAACATTTTACCATATTTTCACATACATTATCTCGTTTGAGCCTTATAACATCCCTGAGAAGTTAAAACAGAAATTACTGTCCATTTCACAGATGAGGAAAAAATTCCCAAAAATAAGTGATCACTTAGCTAAATGATGGTTTAAAGTTCACATTCTCTGACTCAAAATTCCAGAACATTTTCTTACTTCAGGAAGAATATATTTATAAAACCCATTTGATAGTGGTTAATTAGGGGGTTATTGTCAGGTTTTCAATTTGAGCATCAACTTAAAACTAAATTACATGCAATGAACACAACATTCCTAATTTCATGCTGCAAATGTTTTTCTTCAAGAGTGAACATTCTTGGAGTTCTAGAAGGATTTGACTTGTGGTTGCAACTGCCTTTTCTTAAAGTAAATAATGTTGATTCAAGAGGTAAGGGGAAAGAAACCATTTTCTAGAAATAGCAAATCTGTTAATTTGATGCTTTTACCATTTTCTAGTTAGGAATATTATAATTTAAAAGTTATGGATACACTGATTATAATATAGTACAAGGATTCTCAATTTTATTTTGCTTAAGAATCACGGGGTGGCAGGTAGTGTTGCTAACAATACAGATTCCCAGGCCCCATACCCAAAAATGTAATTCAGTAAGAGCCAAAATACTAACATTTAAAGAATGCTAGGTGTCATGGAACACTGAGAATCACTGGTATTGTGTATCTGACATTCGGCATGTACAAAATATTTATTTTACCAAAAATACATTTTAGCATGGTAGTCATATTTTAAAATCACTTCTATAGCCTTCTAAAATTTCAAATTAAGAGATTTTGCCTCTTAAAAATATTAACTAATTTCCAGCATGTTAGTAGAAATCTTGCCACCTATGTTTATAATCATGTTCTGAGGTTAAAAACTACAAGGTAATTTACTGTAGTAATCAGTCTCAAATCCCTCGGAGCGTAAGTTCTTATTAGCATTTATATGTTAGGGAATTTATAGACAGCTTCTTACCAGTGACCTGTCCCTTTTGGGCCTTTTGATTTTCCTATTTGAAAATCCACAACGGTTCCAAACGAGTAGCTCTCACACCACTTCAAATACATGGCAACCTGGTAACTATTCAAATGCACCTGTATAACACATAAATGTAAAAGAACGATCTCTACTTTGGATGGGTTAGAAAAGTGTCAAGGGTCCTAATTCAGGGGCAAATTTCGAACTTGAACCCACGCTTTCCGCCTCCTACAGTTTACATCTTTTTGTTGAGAAGAAACCCTTCAGGGTGAGTTTTTAAGAGAAACCTTCCCGTTTTACAGATGTAGAAACTGAGCCCAAAGAAACAAAATTATTTGTCCAAGGTCACGCCCAATATCAGTAGCCAAGTCAGAGAGGAACCCCTTGGTTCCAATTTAATAGCCAAGCCAGTTGCATGTTACCACTCTTTAAAACAAAAATTCCCTAACTGCATCACTTCACCCCTTCTCGATTTTTGAATAAAGTTGTTTATTCAAAACGGCCCTTCCCCAAGGTGGTGCTTTTACGCCTTCGGGTAGTAAAACCCAGCATAACCTGTTAGTGAAAAACACGAGGAGGCCACGTCTAACGCGGTGACTTTCACAGGCCTTTTTCTTTGGCCAAAATTTTCTCGGAAAGGCTGTTAATCCTACATTCCGCTGGGGGAGGAGCGACGAGGGAGGAGGGAGGTCACCGGGAGCTGACATGTCCTTACATGTACTTGCGCGTGCCCGCGACGCAGCCTGCGGGGCCGAGGAAACCAACGAAGGATATATTAGGGCGAGAGCGAAGGAAGGGGGCGGGAGAAAAACACGGTAGTGGGAAATCCCTGTGCACTGGATATGCCAACCCCTCGCAAAGCTAAGAGCCGTGCGTGAACAAATCTCATTAAATGGCCCCGCGCAGACACTGCAGCAGCAGGGAGGAGGGAGCACGGCGGCTCGCGCGGCACGTTCGGGAAGGGGGAGCGCCAGGGCGGCCCTTTTATAGGCCGAAGCCCGCGCCCGCGCGCCCCCACCTTTCGCACCGCCCCCGGGCCACGCGCGGAGCCGCGGCGTTACCTGAGAAGGGCCGGCTGCCTCCGCACCCGGCCCCTCCCGTTCCGCCGCCCGCCCGCCAGCCCGCCCTTCCCTCCCGCGAGGCCGCAGCGGCACGAGATCTGCGCCTCGCCTCCCTCCTCCCGCGGGCGGATTTTCTTACCTTGTGAAAAACCGTCTCCGCGGCTGCCCTCGCCTCCTCTGCTGGATGTGAAATGGCGGTCGGCGAGGCAATTGTGAGCACCGCAGCTCCTGCCAATCCCGCATAGCCGCCAAAACGGCCCCGAACACTGGCGCACCCCTCCCGCAAGCCCCTCGAAGCCCATCCATGAGATCGGTGCTCTGCCGCCCCTTCCGCTGCCCCTCACCCAGGTGACCGTGCCCGCCGGCCGAGTCATCGATCCCGCGCGGGCCCTGTCGGCCGCCGGCCGCCTCCCTCACTGCGTGCCCCGGGGGCGGGGGAGAAAGCACCTTCTCGGCCCCCGCCCTCCGTGTTCCGCCCGGGCGCCCGCCCGCTCGCTCCCTTTCCCGCCGAGCCCCCTCCCCCGCACTACTCGCAGCCCTCCCTTCGCCACACACACCCCCCTTTCCCCTCCCCCAGTGGTTGCGTCCGTGACATCATCATCATGGCAACAAGAGCTGCAGCCTGGGACCGAGGAGCCTGTGTGATTCCCGGCGGCCGCGGCAGTGGCGGCAGCACCAGCACCGACGAAAGCTCGAGGGCTTCTCTCCTGCGGCCTCTTGCCGGGTGCTCCTGAGGAGGCGGCGGCAGCAGCGCCTACACCGCCCCGCCCGCCGCCGCTCCTCGAGGTGTCTGTGTGTGAGGGGAGGGGGCCGAGCCGAGAAGGGGAGGGGGCGCCGCCGCTGCGGAGGGAGCCGCCGCCGCTGCTGCTGCCGCTGCCGGGTCGCCAGTGAAGGGAGGCAGTGGCGGCGGCGGCTAACATGTTTTCAGTGAGGATAGTGACTGCAGACTACTACATGGCCAGCCCGCTGCAGGGGCTGGATACCTGCCAATCCCCCCTCACCCAGACCCCTGTCAAGAAGGTGCCGGTGGTGCGAATCTTCGGAGCGACCCCGGCAGGTAAGCGGGCGCGGGGCGGGAGCGGGAGTCGGCGGGGCGCCGGGGCCGCCCTCCCCGCCGCGCACACGCGCGCACGCCGCCGGCGCCGGCCGTCTCCGTGGATCGCTGCCGCGTCTTCCCTCCCCTACGCCCTCCTCGCCTTTTCTCTCGCGCGTGACAAGAGGCGCAAAAATGTGGGTCCGCGCGAGCGCTGCGCGGCGCCCCCACCCCCAGGCAGGGAGGCGGCGAGCGCCGAGTGTTTACACTGCGTGTGGCGGCCGGGAGCGGGAGCCGCACTCCAGGGCGCGAGCCGGGGGAGCGAAAGCCGCGAGCGCCCCGGACGGCGGGCCAGGTGGCCGCGCCATGCCCATCGGTGGACGGGTTCGTAGGGTCCGCTCTGAGGTCGGTCGCTAGTGGGACCCCGGGCATCCCTTGTGTCCCTGAAGTGCCGCTTTCTGGAAACGGGGAAGTGTCAGCCTTGTTGTCAGTCGCTCCCCATGGCCTCTTTTCACCCTCGCTCTCCTCTGCCCCTTCCGGAGATGCAGTGGGCGGAAGAGAGTGGCGCCTGGGGCCAGATAATCTTTCTCACTGGGGTGACCGTGTGACTCTGCTGTGAGTGCAGGTCTGATTCCTTAGAGTTTAGTGCCAGAGCGTCTGGGGACAGGGCAGCATCCTCAGGTGCAATGCTTCCAGGAAATGTTCATCCATGAAAGTAGGAAATGCGTGTTTATGTTGCCCAACGTAAAATATCACACTTAACGGGGTGAATTTATTAGGAACCACAGCCAGACTCAGCAGCACAGACATTTTGAAAGGCTCCTAGACTGGGCTGTAGGCTTGCGTTTTAAGTACAGGTATATTTTTTAAACACAACTATGTTGAAGAAGGGGTGAGAAGGGGAGAGACAGCAGTGCAGAAGGTACGTTCTCAAAAACTCTTGGGGTTTATGATAATATAAAAAAGATAGAGGCCCAATTTACTAGGTGTTTTAAAATGGTTTTGCTTTTTTGTATGCTTTGAACTGCTTCCATGAAATAATGGAGTTCTAGGAAATAATGCCTCCTAGGAAAGGATGCTCTTCCCTCTAGCTATGAATCGCCCTATGGGATTTTAGATAGCATTTCCCACTTGATGCTCCTTGCCCTCATCACCATTCATCTTGTTAGTACAGTCAGTTTCTGTGGACTACCAAGATAATAGCGCTTTCCCAAACACAAGCACTCATTCTAAGCTGTTATCTTTTAATGTGAATTCTCTTTGTTAAAATGTCAATGTCGTGAGATTTGGTAGCATATTCCTTTTTAAACTAGTGAATATGATTTTGATATGAACCTTGAAAGATGGGGAATTTGAGTGCTTTTAACGTGTTGAAAGTGTCACACTTGAAACTTTGGAGGCTGGGAAATCGAGGAGATGAAGTGTTCTATAAAATAGGTTTTCTGCCCTTTTAGATGTAGTGGTGCTGTCTTTGTTTCCGATTGGAATTTCACTGTAATGCTCTGTTCTCACTTCAGATGCAGAGGAAGGATAAGATAGTGAAGTTGATATGGCTCTGTTCAGCCAGATTTCCGAATCATAAAGGGACACGCTAATAGGATATACTGTGGCATTTCTGTGTATTACAGCTTGTATTGTTTGAATTACTTTTCCACACATAATTTTTTCTCCTCCACACAAGTCATTAAATATGTTTACCTGAGAGATAGTCAAGCTTTGTTTTATAGGAAAGTTTCGTTTGTGGAAATAAATGAGTTTCACTATAAGCTAACTAATTCTATAACGTGAGAAATTGCTCCTTAAAAATATAGAATATTATATGCTTTTGTTTTTCTGAATATTTTTAAAAAGACACATTAACTGTTTCCTATTTCATCCTTCATGGACATCCCACAATAGATTACCAGCCCCTTATTAAAAAAAAACAAAAACAAAAACAAAAAACCCCATAAAAACCAAAGACTAAAAACCGCCACTGTGGTTTTTTGTTTTTTTTTTTTTTGGCATATACTTTGAAATTTATATTTTAAATGAATTAAAAAGTGACACTTTTTATATGTACATTGAAAGACATAAAACTTGATACAGAGAAAGTCAAATTTTAATTTAAGGATTATCAAATTGAATTTGCTATATAGTTCACAGTTTGCAACAAAAATGTTTGTTTCAACAAGAAAAAATTTGAAGTCATTGGCATACATTTAGAGTTTACACTTTTCATAAACCAAGCCAGCATTTTTATTAGTACGTCAGAAACTCCCAGTGAGATTAATATTAATTAAACATAATCAAAAACTGCAGAATTATCTGCTTTTGAATTATCTCCCCACGGAAAACTAGTCCAATAAAATAAAACATGAAAATTATTAATATAAAAGAGAGGCCAGTCTGACTTAGTAAAACTGAATGCTAGAATTTTTAATGAAGACAGATATGTTTAAAAGTAAAGATGTAAACATAATGCAAAGATATAAACATAATTTATATTATATTCTTATAGTTTATATCTTTACTAACAAGTAAAATAAGGTAATAAAAACGTGTAACACATGATAAACCTATGCTACATAAAATACCATAAACGTACTTTTTTCATATATAGGAATTATTTTGGGAGGTCCTTAATGCTTTACCTTGGTTTGGAGAGAAAATGTTTTAAAATTGAGTTTGCCTTACAAATGAGATCCTGAAAAATAGCAACCAAAGATATTTTTTCTCAAATGAAGTGGCCATTTCAAAATTATATTACAAATTCTGAACTGATTGGATTAATACCCTTTTACTAGTTTAGTTTTTCCATTATTGCATGAAAAGCATTTTTCTGCTTTAGAAAACAGTCCAGTTGACTTTTGATTGTTCTGTGTTTTGAGGACGTATCTTGAGTAATTTAAGAAATAAAGTGTTTTGGGCTTAAAAACTCCCATCTCTTAAGTTGGTGAAATTTGAAAAGGTATTTTTAAAAAGAGGGATATTCAGGGCTGGGTGCTGTGGCTCATGCCACTAATCCCAACACTTTGGAAGGCAGAGGGAGGAGGATCCCTTGAACCCAGGAGTGGGCGACCAGCCTGGGCAACATAGTCTCTACAAAACGAACAGACAAAGAAACAAAAATTGGCTGGGCGTGGTGGTGTGCACCTGTAGTACTAGCTATTTGGGAAGCTGAGACAGGAGAATTGCTTGAGCCCAGAAGGTTGAGGCTGCAGTGAACCAAGATCCCGCCCCCACACTCCAGCCTGGGCAACAGAGCGAGACCCTGCCTTAAAAAAAAAAAAAAAAAAAAAAGTGGGATATTCAGATTTGAATGGTAAATCCTGAGTGATTTAATCCCTTGCCAACTGAGGATGTTGATTCCTAAAGGAATCATGTAAAGTTTCTTCATCTGAGTTATGGAATTTTTTAAAAAACAAAAGCAAACTTCCTCTCCATTTCTTTAACTAGTTTTTTAAATGTCTTGAACATTATTTTGATATAATCAAATTGAGCAATATCATTTACAGAAGAAATTGTTAACTTTTTCTTTTATAACAACATTTTGGTAACGTATTAATGGAGGGAAGAAAGGTTATGAATAAAGTATAGGACAATGTTTTTTCATTTAGATTTGAATATAGGTGTGACCACTCAGAGAATTCACTACAGATAAAATCATCAGGCTTCATTTGAGGATTCGACTTAGGTAGACTTGGGAAGCTGTCCATTTTCCACATCTCTACTCTTGCTTAGTTGCTTGATGTAACTCACTTCATGCTGAGTTTAGACAGCTCTCACAGTTTCCTCAGCACCAGGTTAAACAGAACTATCCTTTCAAAGAGCTTCCCTGCTGAGATGCAGAGTAGGAGTAAATAGAAGAATGGGAGATGTTCACAAAGCAAGTAATTAAACAAAGTAGGCCAGACAGACTATAGAGGGAGCCGCTTGTCTTTAAGATTACTCTGAGGAACTCTGCCACTTCCTCTAGCTTAGAGAAGATTTTGATAGATCGTTCTAGATGCTGTTAGCCATGAAATCAAACTTTTCAACATAAGAAATTGATAATTCTGAAATGCTATGTAAGTTTACGTAGGTGCTTATTCAAATTATAAATATATTCTCATTGTTTATATTTTATAAAGTTAAATATAAGAAACTACCAGAATAACCTTTTTTTTTTTTTTTTTGGTAAATTGGAGTTACATTTGCAGTAAGAATAATTTAAAAAACTAGCGTGTATCAACAACTCAGGTTCAAAAATTTCTGTAATAGAATCTGCTTTGTTCATACTTTGTTTTTTACTAAGTTATTTAAAAATATTTTAAGATCGTATAACACCTATTTGATTAGAATTATTGGAGAGATTTTCAGGAACACTATGGAGATTTGATGACTCATCACAAACAAATTGGTCGCTTTTTTTTAGCGTGTATTTGAGCCCTGAGTAGCAAGTTATTTTAGCTTTAAGTGCCTTAAGAACAGCTTTACCCTCCAGAAGCTCACAGTGTAGTAGAGATGATGGGCATGTAAACTTAAGTCAAATGGAGTATGACTGGACTATAGAAATGTGTGTAAGACAGAGCAAGGATTCAGTGGGAGACACATTCTATATCCAGGCAAAAAGGGGAGTCAGGGAAGACTTCGTGAAGGAAATGTGGATTAGCCATGTTAAAGGAATTTTTAAGGAACTTAAAATTTCAGATAGAGGAACAGCTACAAGGTAATTGACAGATTAAGAAAACTGCTCTTTGCAGGGCAGTTTGGCAATGTATATTAGAATCCTTGAAATGTTCTTTTTTGACCCAATAATTATAGTTTTAGGGATTTTAATCTATGAACAGAAATCTTTTGGCAAATCTGATTGTCTTTTGAATCCATCTGCTTCTTTTCATAATCATCACCACCCTAAACTACTAGCATTTTTGGTCAAGTTTAGTACAGTAGCCTCCTAATCTTGGTTTATCCCAATCTACTTTGTCCCCTTCTGATCTGTTTCCTGTAATCAGAGCGATCTTTTAAAAATGCAAACCTGATTACATCACCCTACTGTTTGATATGCTTCAGTAACTTTCCATTGCATTCAGGATATGGACAAAACTCTGTGTCTTATATGGTGGCATCTACCTGTCTTACAAGGTCTTGCATAGTCTGGCCATTACCCTTCTGTCTAGTCATGACTTGAGCCATGTTCTTGACTTACTCTTTTTGTTCCAGCCATGTTGGCCTTATCTCAGTCCCTTGTTCTTGCCATGCTCCTTCCCACAGTGAGGGCTTTGTACCTGCCGTTGCCCCTGCCTAGAATGTTTTCACTTGTCTTTCACCTAAACTTCGATTTATCTTTCCTCAGGGAAGCCTTCCCTATCATAGACTCTCAAAGCACCATGAACTCTTCTCATAGCACTTGCTGTCATTGTGATTTTATGTCTTAGAGATTAACATGTTTTTCCAAATAGATTGTAAGCTCCAGAAATCCTGATAATGTGTTTCTTTTTCCTCACCATTATAGAGTTAATGTTTACCACAGTGCTTGAAACTCATCTATTAATTCTTGCAACTCATTTGTTGCAAGGATTAATAAATAGATGATAATCATCACAGAGAACAACTCTAAATGTTCAACAATTGGTAAATGGTTACATAAACTGGGTATATTCATTTGGGAGGACGTGTTTAAGACATGTTTTAGAAGTATGTGTAATAACATGGGAAAGTGCTGTCATTGTATTATGTGAAAAAAATTAGTTTACAAAATAGTCACTTATTAAAAGTGTGGAAAAAGATACACCAAAGTATAAAAGTTGGTTATCTCTGGAAGGTATGTTTTATATTTTCAGATTTTTTACAGAGAACATGTGCTGATTTTATAATTTTAAAAAATCCATGTGCAAAATTAAGGAGGAAATTGGTTTTCTAGATATGGTTCCAGAAATGTAGTAAGAGACAGGAGATTCGTAATGGCCTCCGAAACATGTGTCAACCAAAATGTATGATTGCATGATGATTATATTGAACTTAATTATATAAATTGCATTTAGGAACTGCAAAATGATTCATATATTAAAGCAAGCCAGTAATTTCTGGTTTTATTATTCTTACTTGTATGTAAAGTACTTTTAATTTTAAAATGTTTTGAAAAGTAACATGGTTTTGGCACATGACAGCACTAAAACAGAGTAAAGACTAGAATTAACTCAAATATATATGAGAACTTAATACAGGTTGAGCATCCCTTATCCAAAACTCCATAATCTGAAATCCTTCAAAATCTGAAATGTTTTGAGCACCAACAGGATGCCACAAGTAGAAAATTCCACACCTGACCTTGTTGTGATGGGGGGTCGCAGTCAAAACTTTGTTTCAGGCTGGATGCAGTGGCTCATGTCTGTAATCTCAACACTTTGGGAGGCTAAGGTAGGAGGATTGCTTGAGCCCAGGAATTCGAGACCAGCCTAGGCAACATGGAAAGACCCTATCTCTACAAAAAAATACAAAAATTAGCCAGGCAGAGTGGTACACGTTTGTGGTTCCGGGAGGCTGAGGCAGGAGGATCGCTTGAGCCCAGGAGGTGAAGTCTGCAGTGAGTCATGATTGTCCGACTGCGTTCCAGCCTGGGCAACAGAGCAAGTTCCTGTCTCAAAAACAACCAAAACAACTTTGTTTCATGTGTAACATTGTTTAAAATTATATAAAATTACATTCAGGTTTGGTCCCATCCTCAGGATATCTCATGTATTTGCAAATATTCTAAAATCTGAAAAAATCTGAAACACTTCTGGTCCCAAGCATTTTAGATAAGAGATATTCAACTTGTATATGAAAATGGATCCCACCTTCATTTATGAGTAGGGAAAAGAATAATTATTTAATAAACAGTGTTGGGATAGCCAGTTAGTCATCTGGAAAAATAATGTTGGCTTCCAGAGGAGTTAAAGATTTAAATATGAAACAACGAAACAAAAAATGTAGGGTAATTATTTTTTACATAATCCAGGATTGGTGAAGTCCTTTAATAGCATACTAGATTGCTGGATTTTAGGACATAAAAATAAAATTCTGTATAGGGGAAAAAAATCAAACAAAGTTAAAGAGAAACAGACTAGTAAAACTTATTTGTATACTTCACAAAGGGCTAAGTTCCTCTTAATACAAAGAACTAGAAAATAATCCAGTAGAAAAATTAGCAAAGAGAATTCATATGAAAAGATGTACAGTTTTATTTATAATATAATAAAGATGTAAATTAAAGCTTCAACATACTCTTTGTCACCTATCAAATGAGCAAAGGTTATGTATAGTATAACTCGGGAAGGGTGAGAAGAAGAGAAAATGGTCAGCCTCATACATTGCTGGTGGGATTATAAAGTGTTCATATTCTATAGAAAGCAGTTTGAAAATGGTTTCCAAAATTTAAAACACAGATATATTTTGTTCTAGTAATTCCATTATAGGATTTTATTCTCTAGAAGATTTTGCATATATGTCAAATAAATACGTAAGAATATTTGTAGCAGCATTATTTGTTACTGCAAAAGATTGGAACCAAGCTAAACATATATCAGTAGGGAAGTAGTTGGGTGAATTATGGTATATGTATTCTACAAAATACTAGTCAGCCTTTAAAAGTAATGAGAGAATATTATGTGTACTGCTGTGGTGCCATGTCTAAGATACGAGGAAAAAAAGCAAGAGGCATGACTGCATGGGCAGTTTGCTGCCATTTGTGTGGTTAAAATATGTATTTTTTGTATACTATATATGCCTATGTATTAGAATAAAATTCTTTATTATAATAAAATCCATATGTATATATATATATATGGGCAGATATAGAATGTAATGTGCATGGGAGGATACGGGAGAGTCTGATGACAGTAGTTGCCTCCAGTGTGTAGAAGTGGTTGCCTAGAGGACAAAGGTGGACTAACTTTTTAAGTACACAGTTTGGTAATTTTTCAGTATTTTAAAATCACGTGTATGTAATACTATTCAAAGTTAATATTTTTAAGCTATGTTTTGCTTACAGGAATTGGTAAGAAATTAAAAATAAAAGACCATAATAGTTGTTACAAACGAATGATTACTGCAATACTGTTTTTAACTTTAGGTATTGTTAGAAATCTTCTAATTCAAAGTTTTCAGTTGCTGTTACATGGCTCACAGAAGGGTAGTCCTAGTGGAATGGGGGCTGAAGGAAGGCATTGGGGTTCCTGTGAACAGATAGCATGGTGAGTGATAACCAGCAGTTACTGCTCCTTTTGATATTTTAAGTGCATTAAATGAGGTGTGCCTTACTACTTGGAATCTACTTCAGCAGCCAGCCACAGTGTACAGCTGCCTCTTGTGGGAAAGGGATCATGGAATTGTTACTGGAGTTTGTATTCACGGTGCCAAAGGAACATGCCACCTACCACAAGGTGCAGCCCACTTACAGTGAGAGGACAAGGAAGCAGGGAGGGTGTCCCTGGTGGCCCAGCGCCAGGCCTCACTATCTGTATTCACCTGTATTGGATGCTGCTCATCATATGCGTTTGATGTGCTCTGCAAGGTGACTGTCTAATAGTGCATGTATGTTTGTCAGAAATAAAGCATGATTTTAATTTTGAAATATTCTTGATGGGAAAAAGTTTGGTTTTGAAATTCATATTAAAAATTTCAGCATTACATATGTCAAAAAATATCTACCATAATACTTTAAATTTTATCTTCTGTACTTAGAAAATATAATTTTTTTTCACCAGGCACTATGTAGATGCCTCCAGATGCCCTCCTGTTGTCCCAGTGTGCTAAAAATTTTTTTGCTAACAAGTTTTATTTGCAATGTTAAAAGGGGTGAGAAACATCATTCTAGTCAAATGTACTCGTTTTACATAAAGAAAACAAATCTACATAGCAGGCTCAGGGATTTGTCCAGTGTCCTAGTGTTGGTTGGTGTGAGGCTGGATTTGAAAATGGGGGATCTTGGATCTTGACTCTTCAGCTCTCATCTCCTCACACTGACCTCTCCCCCCAAAACATGAGGGAATGTTGGAGGAAGGCATTGATAATAATTGAAAGACAAAAATACAGAACCTCAGAGGAATTATTAAAAGAACTGCACATATGTAGTTCAGAAATCTTTGAGACCCTACGGTGTCTAATAGTGCTTAGAATCTTCTTATAATATGTAATATATATTATTATATATAATAATATTAATCTTCTATAATCTAGAATAGATTATGGTAGGATTTGTTTTATGATGATTTGGCTGTATCTTTAAGAAAACAAGATTACAGCAAAAGGAGTTTAGGGCAAACATAAACAAAAATTGATACTAAAATTGTATGTCTGCAGTTTCCAAAAAAGGAAGGAGGGAATATATGAAACCTTTCAAGTTCCTCTGGTGCTATAATTAAATATTCTCTCATCTTGCTTTTGATTGGATTAGAATTCACTCAATTAAAGATAATCTAGGGCTGGGCACCTATAATCCCAGCACTTTGGGAGGCAGAGGCAGGAAGATTGCCTGAGCCCAGGAGTTTGAGACCAGTCTGGGCAACATGGCAAGACGCTATCTCTTTAAGAAAAAAAAAAAAGAAAAGATAATCTAAGTGAAAAATGATTCAAGTTTAAATAGGTTGGGTTAAAGTAGGTTTTAGAGGATATTGTCATTGGCGCTGGATATATCAAAGAAATATAACTTACTTATAAAGTGAGAAATGGGCTGTGGTATGGGGTATGTCACTTTGGTATCTGGCTGCCATTTTAACATCATAGTGATAATAAGAGGAAATAATGGGAGTTAAGGAACAGTGAACTTTGGGTGAAATTGTGTTAACTTGTAATTTCCATGTAAATACAGATAAGGCAGGAATGAGTGTCTTAGGCAATTAGAAAGAACTCTGTCTACTGTCCAAACATAAGTATTATAAGTAAAAGTAAGTAAAAGTAAGACCCTCTTAATGACAGCCTATTTAACCTTTTTAGTGTTTTTGTTTGGGGTGTGTGTGTGTGTTCTGTCATTCCTTCTAAGTTTTCCAGATGATCTTGTGTTTCTTCCAGCTCTCTGTAGGTTTTTAAATATTTCATTTTATAAATGAAAAATACTTTGTTGCTTAATTAGGATTGGTAAACTGGACTGTTTTCTGTAGCAGAAATTGAATACACGCCTAGCAAAGTAAATTCTGAGAAAAATGAGTAGTAATTGTCAATGGAAAATTTCGTGGTTTTTTTTTTTGGGGGGGGGCCAATTCTGTTTTCTTTTTGGATGATAGTTTTGGGAAATACTAAGAATTTGAGCTCAATTTACTTTGGGGCAGTTATTTAATTTTCTTTGGGTTCAAAGATCATTACTATATAAACAATTCAAATAGTAAAAGAAAGTGTGTTACCTCAAAAATGCCTTGTGTAATATATAACAGTTCACAAGATTTCTATTTTTCTTCCATTTATTACAATTACCAAGGAAGTATAACAAGAATTAAAATAAATATATTGTTTTGCATATATATTTTTATACTTCAAAGTAATTTATATACTAAATTAGGTTTTGTTTGAGATGGTGAAATGAAAGACTTTGTAAATAAGAATACATGTTGATATGTGAAAAATGTACAGTTAAAACATGTTGGCATACTCCTAGTTTCTCAGAACAAGAAAATGACTAATCTAAATTTCATTTCAGAATAAAACCCAAGACAAGCCACATAAAAGCAACTTAAAAATTAAACTGTCATCATATTATTTGTTTTAAAACTATGGAATAATATATCTGAGGAAGATTTCTCTCAAAATTGTTTTTCTCAATTTCAAGTAAGTAATTTATTTTGGTTAATATATTGGGGGTGAGGGGGGTGGGGGTGAGCCTTGGCATTGAAGTTGGTAAATCCTACTCATCCTTAAGTAACAACTTAAATATCAACCTCTAAAGCCTTCTGTGACTTCTTTGCCCATTCCCAAAGATTATCTCCTTGGTTTTCCAAGTCTTCGTCCCCTTCCACATTGCTGTTAAACGATCTATTACAATCAATATTGTGTTTGTCTCTAAGAATAGTCATGTGGCGCTATCTTCATGGGCCCCACCTCATACTTCTCAACCCCACTGCCTTCTGTTGCTGAGAGATCCTGAGCAAGTTATTATACTTATGTTAGCATTAATTTCCTCCTCTGTAAAGTGAGTTTTAATAATTTCTACAGCACAGCGTTATTATGATTGAATAAGATAACCAGCAAATGTCTGGCATATATAGTAACATAAATGTTACTTGTGTTACTTTACCTGTCTTATCTCCAGAATCTGCTACATTACCTCATATACTGAATGCTCTTTAAAATGTTTGAATTGAAATGAAAGATGGAATTTTTCCTCACATTGGGAGAAACTAAAACATCTGCACATTGTGGTGTGAGACTTTTTACATTTGGTTAGTGACATATCTACAGGTTAGGTAATTGCCTGTTTAGAAACACTTTTTAAAAATGTGGCTATATTTTATAAGTGGTCCATCAGGGCCTGAAAAGAATCTTATTTTCCAAAGCCATCAGTAGTGCCTTAAAAAAAAAAACAAAAAACATGATTGAACATGTTGAAAGTATGTATGCTAGATGTCACAGTAAAAGTGATATTTCAATAGGATTTATTGCTCTCTTCTTGTGAATTTGTAACACACACAAAAATGGAAGCCTTTGTATTTTAAACCTACTTAGGATTGTGGAATGTGGACTAAATGATTTATTATTGCCCAGAGCTTCACCTCTCATCACCATGTATTTTCTACATACATTCCTAGGTTTTGTTTAATAACATTGTCTTTTAATTTTTTTTTTTTTTTTTTTTGAGATGAAGTCTCACTCTGTCACCCACGCTGGAGTGTAGAGGCGCAATCTCAGCTCCGTGCAACCTCCACTTCCCAAGTTCAAATGATTCTCCTGCCTCAGCCTCTCAAGTAGCTGGAATTACAGCCACGTGCCACCACATCTGGCTAATTTTTGTATTTTTAGTAGAGATAAAATTTCACCATGTTGGTCAGGCTGGTTTCAAACTCCTGACCTCAGGTAATCTGCCCACCTCGGCCTCCCAAAGTTCTGGGATTACAGGCGTGAGCCATCACCACACCCCGGCATGTCTTTTAATTTTTAAATGAAGTCGTTAGAAAGGTATCCAGATTAATTATGATGTCTCACACCTTAGTTGATAATGCTTAATGTTTTGAAAATAGAAGTCATGTTATTATAGTTAAAAGACCTTAATTTTACATCATTTTACTAAAAGAGGTGGTAAACCATTTATTGAGTAAGGACTGTGTGCCCTGTTCTAAGCTATTTAGTTTTCACAACAGTTCTATAAAATAGAACTGTTATCCCCATTTTACAGTTGAGGAAATGAGGCATAGAGAGGTTAATTTGCCTAAAGTGTTGTAGCGTAATGTTTACCTCATACCATATGAGGATTAAATGAGAAAATGTGTATTAGGCCATTACCCACTTAAACAGAAGAAAGAGTGAAGCAAAATCTGAGATGAGTGTCTTCTAACGCTTCCAGAATTTGATAATAACCATTATTGAGTTGTGACAGTGACCATGAATATACTCTTATTCACATTCGTGTGTGTGTGTGTGTGTGTGTGTGTGTGTGTGTTATAGTAAACCCTGGTACTCTATTAACCCATTTTTTTTCTGACGCAATATTAATGTCTCCTCTCAAATTCGTGCTCCCATTTGGACTGAATTAATGTATATGTGTTTACAAAGTGATAGTAGAATTTTAATATCAATCCGATATGCAATTTTTATAAGTTCAGTGTAATTAAATAGTATGTAGATATATT
Organism: Theropithecus gelada; assembly: GCF_003255815.1. Taxonomy (NCBI): domain Eukaryota; kingdom Metazoa; phylum Chordata; class Mammalia; order Primates; family Cercopithecidae; genus Theropithecus; species Theropithecus gelada. Next base: position 136,080,373 of record NC_037671.1, on the reverse strand, counting down.
CTCATTGTGAAATATAAAAAGCAGAACAGGTAAGGGAAAAATCTTCTTTGACCACCTATTCCCCTCTCTACTTAGATCAGCTTTTGCTGTATGATAAACCTCCCCAAAACATAGTGCTGTGAAACAATAGGCATTTGTTAGCCTGATTCTGGGCTGGGCTCAGTTAAGCGATTCTGCTGCAGCTATGTCTGGCCTTGTTGATGTGGCCACAGTCAGCTGATGGGTCAGCTGGGAGCTGGTTGGTCTAGGATAGCTATGTCTGGATAATTCATACTGGTTGTTGGCTTGGGTGATGGGGGCCATGTGTCTCCAGCAGGCTAGGCATGGCTCTTTCACCTGGAGGCAGTAGTAAGGTTTATAGAAGTAACTAGTGATGGCAAACCTCATATATTTTCTGTTGTCCATAGGCCAAAGCAGATCAACATGGCCAATTCCACAGTAGGTATGGGAGGGGTTTCCTAACAGAGTGGAGTTAATTAGGGGGCCATTACTGCAACAATCTATTATCCAACTGTTGCTGGCTAACTCATTTTTCAGGAAGCATGTGCCACCGTGGCATTGCTCCTTTCTTAAAGTAGTGATTATGTAAGCAATTTATTCAACAGGTCAGATAAATTTAGCTAATTCCTTATTCTTACTCGTTTTTATTCCATTTTCATCATCCTTCACATTATTCTTAGTTTCATTCAACTCAACAAATATTTATTGAGCACCCATTAAGTGCACAATAAGATATCAAGAGGTGAGCAGCAGATGGAGCAAGACTACTCTCTTAATCATCCGAGTTTTTTTTGTTTTGTTTTGTTTTGTTGTTTGAAACGGAGTCTCCCTCTGTTGCCCAGGCTGGAGTACAATGGTGTGATCTTGGCTCACTGCACCCTCCACCTCCCGGGTTCAAGCTATTCTCCCACCTCAGCCTCCTGAGTGGCTGGGATTACAGGCATGCACCACACCACCCAGCTAATTTTTTGTATTTTTAGTAGAGATGGGGTTTTACCATATTGGCCAGGCTGGTTTTGAACTCCTGACCTCAAATGATTCACCCGCCTCAGCCTCCCAAAGTGCTGGGATTACAAGCATGAGCCACTATGCCTGACCAGTCATCCAAGTTTTTAAAAGTGGTCTACCTGTCTGCTTCATCATGTGAACAAAATTCTATAAAAGTAGAAAACTGTAACAATTTTTTGAGAATGACCAACAGCCCACACCAGGCTAAATTTACCTTACTTGCTACATTTTTAAACATCTTACAAGGATTTCTTCAAATGAGAAAAACTAATACAGAGGTTGTTTTGATCTGTACTCCCACCAGCAATAGGAGACTTTTTCCATGTCTTCATCAAGATTATGTTCTCAAATGTTTTGATCATTGCCAATCTAATAGATATGAAATTGATCTCAGTGTAGTTTTAATTTGCATTCCTTTTATTATGAGTGAGATTGAGTGTTTTTTCAATGCTTGAGAGGCACTTATGGTATTTCCTTATCAGCGTACTGTTTATCTTTTACACATTTTCCTGTCGAGACTCTTGGTCTTTTCCTTACTGATTCCAAAGAGCCTTCATATATTAGGAAAGTTCATCTCCATCTGTAAATTGAGTTCCATATGTTTTCCTCAGTTAGTTCTATGGTTGATAACTTTTTATTTAAGTAGTATCTTTTTTTTCATTTCATAATCTTTATATCTGAATTAGGCTTTTAAATCACATTTTAATGAAGCTAGGTTTAAGTATTAGGCATGGGAATGGAAGGAAAAGATCCTGGCATTATCAGATCTTCTGCAGAGAACTTTATAAAACTCTTGATAGTTAAAATGAAAAACTTCAAAAGGATCCTGTCTTTGATTTATTTTTTTCCTCTTCTAGGTTTGATTTTATTATGACATCAGTCCTTTTGACCAGGCAGTTCAAGCAGTAAGATCATACCCTCTGGAGGGCTGTTTTTAGATGACGAGATTGTATAGGATAGATGGAAAATACTCTATGTCACTTAGAATAAATTGTTAATAATGTTGCTTTGAGTCTTGTTAATTTCATTTTGTGTGTGTGTGTGTTTGTGTGTGTGATGTGTATAAAACATACATAGATAATGGTAGTGGTTCTAGCAATGCTCTATGCTAACGTACAGTCTTCCCTCAGTATCCATCCCTTAGTATCTGGGGGATTCATTGCAGGAACCCCTGAGGATACAAAAATCTACAGATGCTCAAATCCCTTATATAAAATGGTGTAGTATTTGCATAAAATAACCTAAGCATATTCTCCTGTATAGTACTTGAAATTATCACTTACACCTAATACATTGTAAATGCTGTGTAATAATTGTGATACTGTATTGTTTAAGGTAATAATAACGAGGAAAAAATGTGCGCATTCAGTACAGATGCAACTATTTCCTTGAATATTTTTGATCCGTGGTTGGTTGAATCCACAGATGTGGAACCCACAGATATGGAGGGCCAGCTATATAATTTTCAATCTGTTCAGCCAACCCTGACCTCATCAACCACATGTTAGGATGGCTAGATTAGAGTAGCCCTTAGCAGTGGACCACATAGAAGAAAAACACGCAGAATGTAGACTTTTTTGAGAATGCGGTAATGCTACCTACTGCGCGAATAATATCCTAGCTTTTTCTGAGATTGTGGGGAGCCAGGAAGAAGGTGGCAGAGACATCTGCGACCTCTTGTGCCACATCTGACATTATGAAGTACTTTGACCTTTTCCCTTTACTTTTGTATAAAAAGATATTAGAAAACTGTGAGGCTGGACAGATAATCATGTTTTGAGTAATTTAATACAGTTTTAAACATTTTAAAGTTGTCAAACCCTTTCTTCTTATGTAATTTTACCCAGCAGCATCAAAAACAAATAGGAATCCTTAAGTGATTGGTGGGGCATGACAGAAAGCCAGTATTTTTAACCATGCTTTACATAGTTTCTAGTTTTTAAACGTTATTGAGGTATTCTTTAGCGTTTCCTTTATTGTTAACATCTTTATACATGTTTCACTGAAAATTGAAAGGAAGTTTTTCATTTAATACCAAATTATTGACTTACTGTTATTTTCTTGATTAATCCTTTTTAAACAATTTTAGCATTTCTTTTTTCTAATTTTATTTTATTTTTTGAGACGGAGTCTCACTGTGTCTCCCAGGCTAGAGTGCTGTGGTGCGATCTCGACTCACTGCAACCTCCGTATCCTGGGTTCAGGCAGTTCTTGTGCTTCAGCCTCCCAAGTAGCTGGGACTACAGGCATGTGCCACCACACCTGTTTAATTTTTGTATGTTTCATGGAGATGGGGTTTCGCCATGTTGGCCAGGCTGGTCTTGAACTCCTGACCTCAGGTGATCAGCCCGTCTCAGCCCCTCAAAGTACTGGGCTTAACAGGCATGAGCCACCTCGCCTGGCCCAATTTTAACATTTCTGAGGTTGTAATGTATCTCACAGTATGTACATTTAATTTTCCCCCCTGAAAAGCTGATATTAAACTGATAGGATGTTTATAATCAGTGACTTCTTAGAGAAAACATGACATTTTAAAATTCCTCTATGTGCTTTTTTTTAAAAATAATCTAATCTAATGTGTCATGGAATGAGTTTGCTTCCCAAATAAACATTTGTCCTTCATTTTTGCCTTGCATCTGTAATTGTTTTAAATTTGTATATTTTGATGTGGTGTTTGGCACATCCAGCTTCATGACTGATAAGTCTTTTATCGCAGTGCTTTTCAAATTATTTGTGGTGAAGAATCAGGTTTTTTTAAACTCTGATACTTCATTATAATACATTAAAAAGGAATTACTGGAAAATGAAATAAATGAAATGAGAATAACTGACAAAATAGTAATACAACCTCCATTTTTAAAAATTATTTTATTTAACAGTTATAAAATTTCCCTGTCAGACTGCTGTAAGAGTTTCTAAATGCTAAGTTTTGAGCTTTGTACTTGTCTTGTTGCATAGCTGTAGCAAACAGCTAGTTCATAGATGGCATTTGAGTAGCACTGTAGAGATCTTTTTAGTAATATAGAGAGACTAATTCATTTCTTCTTAAAATCTTTTTGTGCTGTGTCAAAATTATTATTCCTATTTCTTTTCAGTTTGACTGTTTCTATGATATATGGTATAAATCATTTTTCATCACTATTTTTAATCCTTTTATGTCACTTCAGTTTTAAACCCATCTCAAGATGTTTTAAAAGGGAGATTTTAAAGTTTTTTTTGCTTGTTTGTTTGTTTGTTTGTCTTTTGGTTTTGGTTTTTGAGACGGAGTCTTGCTTTGTGGCCCAGGCTGGAGTGCTCTGGTGTGATCTCAGCTTACTGCGACCTCCTCCTCCCTGGTTCAAGCGATTCTCCTGCCTCAGCCTGCCGAGTAACTGGGATTGTAGGCACGCACCACCACGCCCAGCTAATTTTGTATTTTTAGAAGAGACGGGGTTTCACCATGTTGGTCTGGCTTGTCTCGGACTCCTCTGCCTCCTGGGTTCAAGCAGTTCTCCTGCCTCAGCCTCCCGAGTAGCTGGGACTACAGGCGCACACTGCCGTGCCCTGTTAGTTTTTTGTATTTTAGTAGAGATGAGGTTTCACTGTGTTGCCCAGGCTGGTCTTGAACTCCTGAGCTCAGGCAGTCCGCCTGCGTAGGCCTCCCAAAGTGATAGGGTTACAGGCGTGAACCACCACGCCTGGCCATGCTTTCCTTTTTGGAAAACGTAGATAACAGAACTCATTTAAAAAAGTGTATGTACCAAAATGTAGTTTTTATTGTTATTTCTATTCTTTTTTCTTGTCTCTTAGAGTTCCATTTATATCTTAGAATATAAATCTGTCTTTTTATTTCTTCCTGTAGTATGTTATTGAGAATACACAGCATATACTTTCCACATGTCTTCTGTTTCTAAATATAAATTATCACAGATGCTTTTCTGTGGCATTTTTAAGATGATGTTTTATCTATGCTGCTGAATATTTGTTTAGGTCCCATTCCATACATATCTATGAACAAGGGCTATTTTTCCAAGCCTAGAGTTTGCCAGTAGATAGGGTGTGGCAAGTTCACTTTAATCATATTTATTTTCTGCTTATAAAATGATAGAATTGCCTTCCTTAGCATAAAGAACTAATGATCGTATACAACCCACTTAGATGAAAACATTCATTTAGTGTACCTCTACTGGACTGAGATTTAAGTTTTTTTCTCGTTGCACAGTTCTCTGGTATATGGCAACTAACATATATATGGGTAACCTGAGACAGTGTGTTTTTTGTTTTTGTTTTTGTTTTAATTTTGTTATTTATTTATTTATTTTACCACAATATTGCATGAAAGCCTCTAGGTTGTAAAGGCCCTTAGGACTTTTAGTGATTTAATCAGTGATGGGAGCTAATTCATTTATTTAGATTTTGGATGCTATTTAACATGCCAGGAAGAAGACAGCTATGCTGCGTCAGTTATGTTGATATTGGGTGTTTTGTTTTTAGAGTAGACGAACAGAGGTATTAAGTGAGAGAGTATGACCTTAGATGTCTTAGAAAATTTTTAGTAGGGTACTGGTTTCTGTTGGAGCAGACCATGTCCCCAAGGTAGAGAACAGAGTTATACAGTAAGCCCTCGCTTAATGTCTGTGACAGGTTCTTGGAAATTGTGACTTTAAGTGAAATGACATATAATGAAACCACTTTTTTCTCATTGTTATAATAAAATGAAGTTGAACAAAATGTTATTTGAAGATCTACTATGAAGTTTTGCTTAAAGTTTAGGTTTCCAAGAACCTGTCGACAAAGTTAAGTGAAGATTTACTGTATGTCTTAAATATTTTAGTGAAAAATTGGGAGAAGGATTATTCTGTATTTCATCAATTCTAAGAAGTATATTTTCCCTCCATTTGTGCATCTCAGTAATTGGGATATGTCTTACAATTACTAGGGCACCATATTTACTTAATAGCACTTTTCTTAGTAGTACAAAAATTAATGATGTCATAATCACTGGCATCTTGGATTCAGTGAAATATATTAATAGTTGTTTAGCTTAGTGCCATTCTTAATTGAATCTCTTTATTTGTTGTAACATTAACCTTTCTTCTCTTCGGACAGTTTTGACCTTGGGTTAACTTCCTAGCTTTGTTCACTTGGAAGCTCGATAAGATAGAATGTCAGTTACATAACCAAGCACGATTGCTTATGGTAATAATGACTCATGATTATTAAATTGCATACGGACCAGAGGAAGACTGTGAATGAATTGTAAATACTGGTAGCTATACTGTTAACAGCTTTGGACTTCCCTGAGTGTAATAACTCTTGTAACTAAGTAAATCTGTTCCTGAAGCTCAGGAAGCTATGCCTATGAGACTGGAGATACTGGTTGCTGTTTGGTACCTGTAAGGTAGAGTAGCTACTGCAAGGATCTTATGCTGTCATTCTCTTACACTTGATCTGCCACCTGAGAGGGCCAGAGAGACTAGCCCCTGAATTGCACTGAGCACGCCTGCCTGACATGTTAAGTATAACCAAGCTGTTTGGGTTATGTGAGTCTCGGTGTCTATTTAGGCCTAACAGGAGGCATTGTACTTACATTTTGTGGCTTTATTTATTTTGGTTTTAATATTTGCTTGGTGAATCTATATTTATTATTTATTCTTCAGAAGAATTTTAAATTATAAATATGAGCACATCTCTACTAAGTAATGCCAAATTGTTTTCCAAAGTCATCATACCAACCTATACTCCCACCAGAAGTGTATGAGTTTCTGATGTTCCACATCTTCACCAATATTTAGGATTGTCAGACTTAAGTTTTAAATTAGGAATTAATTTAAAACATCTCATTGTGGGTTTGCATATTTTTCATCACTAGTGAGAAATTGAGTTTTTCCATGTTTATAGCCTACTTGTTCTGTAAAATACTGAGAGATGTGTTGAAGTCTCCAACTTAATAGATTTGTCTATTTCTCTTTCCAGTTCTATCAGTTTTTGCTTCATGTATTTTGAAAGTTTGTTAGATCCATATATATTTAAGATTGGTATGCCTTTCTGGTGGAATAGCCTCTTTATCTCTGGTAATGTTCCTTGTTCTGAAATCTTTGCCTTGTATTAATATAACCACTTCAGCTTTCTTTTGATTAGTATTTACATGGTATATCATGTCAAAAACTGAAGTTTGTCATGAATTTCATAGATGCTAGCAATAGACATGAGATTTCCATCTTTCCATTTTATCACTTATTAATAAGGAGTAACTGTGGAGATGGTTGCAGGCCAGATACTGAGAAGTAGGTTCAAAGGCAGCTACCTCAACAGAGACCCATGGAGAATTGTCTCCCAACGTATCTTTTTTTTGTTTTTGTTTTTTGTTTTATTTTCACTTTCAACCTATCTGTATCAACTTAATATGGGTTTCTTATAGACAGCATATAGATGGGCTTACTTGTTCATCCAGTCTGATAATCTCTGTCTTTCATTTTGACATGTCTCTTTTATTTAGTGTGTTTAGATTGTTTTTATTTATCGATATTGGTGATATGGTTGGATTAAAATCTACCACCATGCTAGCTGGTTTATGTTAGTCTCTCTGTTCTCTTTTTCTTTTGGATTACTTGGATTTTTAAAAAATTATTCCATTTCTCTCCGCTATTTGCTCATTTATTTATACCTCTTTCTGAAATTTGTTTAGTGGTTGCCGTAGGGTTTTCCATATATTTGTAATTAATTGCAGTTTTCTTGATATAATAATACATAGCTTTATATGTAGTATTAGGACCTTATAGTTCTATACTCCCATTTCTCCTCTTCGTCTTTTGTGTTTTTTGTCATACATTTTACTTTTATATATATGCAATCAGCATATAATACATTACTGCTCTAAGACTTTGTAGTATATTGCTATAGATTTTATAGAACTGTTCATGTAGGTTATAATAAATTTGTTTTAAAAATGTCTTCAATAATAAATTAACCTTAGCTTACTGTAACTTTTACTTTATAAACTTTTTAGTTTTTTAAATGTTTTGACTCTTGTATAATAACTTAACTTAAATACATTGTACAACTGTACAAAAGTATTTATGTCCTCATTCTATAAACTTTTTTCTATTTAAAAATTTTTAATTTTTACTTTTAAAACTTTTGTTAAAAACTAAGATGCAAATACACACATTAGCCCTAGGCCCACTGAGAGTCAAGCTATAAATATCACTGTCTTCCACCTCCACATCTTGTCTGGAAGGTCTTCAGGGACAGTTATACACATAGAACTGCCATCTCCTATGATAACAGTTCCTTCTTCTGTAATATCTCCTGAAGGACTTACCTGAGGCTGTTTTACAGTTAACTTCTTTTTTATGTAAGTAGGAGTACATTCTAAAATAATGATAAAGTATATAATAAATATATAAGCTAGTAACTTACCATGATCAAGTATTATGTACTTAACATAATTGTATATGCTATACTTTTATACAACTGGCAGCATAGGTTTGTTTACACCAGCTTCACCACAAACACATGAGTAACTCATTGTACTACAATGTTAGTACAACTAGGATGTCCCTAGGCGACAGAAATTTTTCAGCTTCATTATAATCTTCTGGGACCACCATCATATATGTGGTCCCTTGTCGATTAAATATCATTATGCAGTACATGGATGCATTTTTGCTCTAGAGACAGTTATCTTTTAGAGCAATTGCAAATAAGAAAAATATGAAGTTTTATATTTACTTTCATTTATACCGTTTATACTGTTGTTCATATCTTTGTGTAGATCCAAGTTTTCTGTCTGGTATCATTCTGTCTACCTGAAGAACTTTTAACATTTTTTATAGGACAAGTCTGCTAGTAATAAATTATCTTTGTTTCTCCCAAAAAGACTTTATTTTTCTAAAATATTCTTGCTGAAATAGAATTCTGGATTGCCCTTTCTTTCAGTACTTAAAATATGTCACTCTACTGTTTGTTATATGGCTTTTACATATACATTTTTATTTGAATTAAATTTTTTTTCTTTTTCCACTTTTATTTTAGATTCCAGGTGTACCTGTGCAGGTTTGTTACAAAGGTATATTGCATAATGCTGAGGTTTGAAGTACGATTGAATCCGTCACCCAGGAAGTGAGCATAGTACCCAATAGGTAGTTTTTCCATCCTTGCCTCTCTCTCCTCTCTTGTATTCTTCAGTGTCTACTTGTTCCCATCTTAATATCCATATGTTCTCATTGTTTGGCTGCCACTTGTAAGTGAGAACATGTGGTATTTGGTTTTCTGTTTCTGCATTAGTTTGCTTAGGATAATGGCTCCCAACTGCATCCGTTTTGTTGCAAAGGACTTGAGTTTATTCTTTCTGTGGCTGTGTAGTATTCCATGGTGTATATGTACCACATTTTCTTTAGCTCATTTACTGTTGATGGACACCTGTGTTGATTCCATGTCTTTGCTGTTGTGAATAGTGCTGTGATGAACATGTGGGTGCATGTGTCTTTTTGGTAGAATGATATATTTTTCTTTGGTTATATACCCAGTAATGGGATTGCTGTGTTAAATGGTAGTTCCATTTTGTGTTCTTTGAGAAATCTCCAGGCTGCTCTCCACAGTGGCTGAACTAAGTTACGTTCCCAGCAATAGTGTGAAAGTGTTCCCTTTTCTCCACAGCCCCACTAAGATCTGTTATTTATTGGCTTTTTAACAAAACTATTCTGACTGGTATGAGATGGTATTTCAATTGTGGTTTTGATTTGCATTTCTCTGATGATTAGTGATGGGCATTTTTTCAATATGTGTTTTGGCCACTTATATGTCTTCTTTGGGAGGTGTCTGTTCATGTCCTTTGCTTACGTTTTAATGGGGTTATTTGTTTTTTACTTGTTGATTTAAGTTCCTTATAAATTCTGGATATTAGGCCTTTATCAGATACATAGTTTATGAATTTTTTTCTCCCATTCTGTAGATTATCTGTTTACTCTGTTAATAGTTTCTCTTGCTGTATGGAAGCTCTTAGGTCCTACTTGTCAGTTTTTGGTTTTGTTGCAATTGTTTTTGAGGACTTAGCCATAAATTCTTGGACAGGGCTGATGTCGAGAAAAGTATTTCCTAGGTTTTCTTCTAGGATTTTTGTAGTTTTAGGTCTTACAGTTACATCTTTAATCCATCTTCAGTTAATTTTTGTATATGGTGATAGATAAGAGTCCAGTTTCATTCTTCTGCATATGGCTAGCCAGTTATCCCAGCACCATATATTGAATAGGGAGTTTTTTCCTTAGTGCTTATTTTTGTCAACTTTGTTGAACATCAGATGGTTGTAGGTGTGTAGCTTTATTTCTGGGTTCTCTCTTCTGCTTTATTGGTCCGTATATCTCTTTTTGTGCCAGTACCATGCTGTTTTGGTTACTCTAACTTTGTAGTGTAGTTTGAAGTTGAGTAATGTGATGCCTCCAGGTTTTTTCTTTTTGCTTAGGATTGCTTTGGCTGTTTGGGCTCTTTTGGTTCCATATGAATTTTAGAGTTGTTTTTTCTGATTCTGTGAAAAATGATATTGGTAATTTGATAGGAATAATGCTGAATCTGCAAATTACTTTGGGCAGTATGGTCATTTTAATGATACTGATTCTTCCAATCCATGAGCATGAAACATGTTTTCATTTGTGTGTGTCATTTCTGATTCTTTCAGCAGTGTTTTGTAGTTCTCCTTGTAGAGCTCTTTCATCACTTTCATTAGATGTATTCCTAGGTATTTTATTGTTTTTGTGGCTCTTGTAAATGGGATTGTATTCTTGATTTGACCCTTAGCCTGAAGGTTATTGTTATATAGAAATGCTACTGATTTTTGTACATTGATTTTTGTATCCTGAAACTTGACTGAAGTTGTTTATCAGTTCAGGGAGGCTTTTGGTGGAGTCTTTAGAGTTTTCTGGTATAGAATCATACCATTAGCAAAGAAAGATAGTTTGACTTCTTCTTTTCCTGTTTGGATACCTTTTATTTCTTTTTCTTGCCTGATTACTCTGTCTAGGACTTCCGTTACTATCTTAAGAGTGGTGAAAGTGAGCATCATTGTTTTCTTCCATTTCTCAAGGAGAATGTTTCTAGGCTTTGCCTATCCAAGTGTGATGTTGGCTGTGGGTGTGTCATAAATGGCTCTTAGATATATTTCTTCGATACCTAGTTTGTTGAGGGGTTTTGTCAAGAGTTTTTTCTGCATCTATTGAGATGATCATATGTTTTTCTTTTTAATTCTGTTTATGTGGTGAATCACAATGATTGATTTGCATATGTTGAACCAACCTTGCATCCCAGGAATAAAGTCTACTTGAATATGGTGAATTAAGTTTTAGATGTGCTGATGGATTTGGTTTGCTGGTATTTTGTTGAGATTTTTTGCATCTGTTACATATTTTTGTCATTTGTCTTTGATTCTCTGCATATAGTGTCCTTTGTTCATTTAATTTATTTTTTCTTTTGGCTGTCTTTAAGATTTTCTCTGTCTTTAGATATGATGTATCTTAATTTTGAATGTGATATGTCTGTTTTCTTTTGTTGGTTTGTTTGGTCTTCTCTGAGGTTTTTGGTTCTGTAGTTTGGCATCTTTTACTTAATTTGAAAAATTCTCAGCCATTATCTCTTCATGTATTTCATTTGACCTGTTCTCTCTTCTTCCCTTTCTATGATTTCAATTACATGTATATGGGCCATTTAATAATTGTCTCATTGCTCTTGTATGCTTTGTTCGGCTTTCATTTTTGTTTTTTTTAATACTTGTTTTTTTCCTAATGTGATGAGATTTTTCAGGGAAATTACCTTGATGATAATGGTTATTATTGCTGTTCCTGCAGCATCAATTATTTCAAAAGATGAAGCTGTATTTTAGAGACATAGGCTTCTTGGCATATTTGAGATCTTTCAGATTATTAGTAAAATGTAAGTTTATGTTAATCTTTTTCCCAACTAAAAACAATCTGCTTAGATTTAGGGAACGTGAGACATAGCCTGGGGTTGTGGCTATTGTTGTGAAGATAAAATGTAATGTAATAACTCTAATGACTTATGAACTAAGCTATTTTTTTCATTTTCTGTATCAAAATGTTTTCTTATTTTTCTGTGAGATCACTTGAATGTCGTTTGATTGTCTTCTGAATTATGCTCTAGTTATTACACTGTTATATATTTAATTTAGAATAAAGAATTTACCTATTATCAAGTAGCTAGACCTAGATGTTTTTATTTTTCTCTCCTATAACTATATAGAATTAAATAGACTTGAGGTACAATACAATTAAGGAATTAACAATAATTTTTTTTTTCTGGAGTGTGTTAATTTGCGTTTGTGTTAAGAAAGTGGTTTGGAAGTATAAATGGGATGCCTTTTAAAGGAAGATTTTTGTAGTGCATAAAATATTTAAGACCCCTGAAAGGTAATAAACTTGAATTAGTGTAAATGAAACAAACTTAAAACTTGGAAATTTCAAAGTGTGGAGATTTTTTTGAGTAGATTCAGACTTTTCGAACTACTAAAAGTGATGAATGAGAGTTATTCTGGTTTCTTTTTAAAATTATATGGTAGTCAAGTGAAAAGGAATATTACCTGAAAAGGAAAGCAAGATATGCTTCTATTAAATTTACATCAATTCAGGTGTGTCACATTTACCAAAGATTCTTTGGATATGTCTGATTCCAGTGTCTGAAAGTTTAATCATAGAAAACCTTACATTTTAAATCTGAAATTTAATATTGTGGAATGAGTATTAGTATCTGAGAAAAGATTGTTTTCAGGGAACTACTTATTTTATGCATTTTTTAAATGTGATCTCTGCTTTACCTAGTAGGATTCATTGTCAAGATACATTAAACTCTACAGAAAGGAAAGTGTTTTGTTTGACCCATGTTTCAGTAGCTGGCAGATTTTGAGATGGGGACATCTCCAAGTTGATATTGGAGAACAGCCACAAGAAAAGACAAGGAGCCAAATCCATGAAGCATTTGCTTTTTTGGCAGAAAGCCTCAGTATTTATATACAGATTCTTCTTAAAAATTGAAGTAAACTGGATTATGGACAGTTTCTTGTTTAGTGTGTTAAATTCCCACTACATCCCCAGCACATACTTGAGAACAGAGGGTCAAGCTTCTGTTGACAACTGTAACTCTTTCTGGCACTCCTTTTGCAGTTGTAGAACAGGAACAAGGAATTGGTTTTCCTCTGGTAAAAAGGAAGACTCTTTCTAAAATTACTTAATTTTACTTGTATGTTGCTTAACGACAGGGATATGTTCTGAGAAATGCATTGGTAGGCGATTTTGTCATTGTGTGAACGTCATAGAGTATATTACACAAACGTAGAAAAAATATATATAAATAGAAATATATTTGTATGTTACATCAGAAAACTAAATGTCTCAGCACCATTACTGAATATCAGCTATTTTCTCTACTTGATCTGCAGTGTCAATATCAAGTGCCATATATGAGGTTTCGATATGCTCTGTTATAATCTTAGGGGACCACCATTGCATGTGCAGTCCATCTTGACTGAAACATTGTTATGTGGCACCTGATTGTAATTGGAGCCCTGATTCTACACACCCACACATATATAAAAGAAAAGTGAAAATGCATTGTGTTCTTTTATTCTTATATGTTTTTCTCAATAATTTTTAATACATTATGGGGCTTTGATAGATATTTATTGAAGAAGAGAAATTCTTTCTTTGTGTTTAATCATAAACAGGTGACAATCATTTACATGTAGATTGTGGACTTTCAGATCCATTCTCTGTCCATTTCCATGGTTACTGCTTTAATTGAGGTGTCATTACTTTTGCATGGATCATCATAATGACCTCCCAGTTTGTCTCTAACTTTACCTGTTTTCAAATTCAGCCCTTATATATTTTAGATTATAGCCCTGGCCTATAACCTAAAATAAAACTCTAGACAACTTAAAGTTTTTTCATGATCGAGCACCTGCCTATCTTTTCAGCCTCATCTTCTGCTTCTTCCCCAAGCACTTTGCTTTTCAGTCTGAACTGCTTGCTCTTGCTCAAATGTGTATACCTCATGACTTTGCATATGATGTTAGCTTAATGAAAGCAGGTACGTTGGCTGTCGTAGGTTTTCAGTGTCTGGTGTGGGGTCATCCCTTATGAAACGACTGAATGCCATTCCTCTGGATGGAATGGCCTTTTCTGTTGGTGAATTCTTCATACTTCAAGACTGTCCTGAGATATCATCTACACTGTGAAGCCTCTCCCGACTTCCCTTAGTCATATAAGTCCTTTGTGCCATCATTGTACTTTGTACCCCTGTTAAAGCAGTGATCACATTAACTTGCAAGACTTTTTGTTTTTTTAACATGTCTGACTTGCCTCTTAGAGTGTGCGTTTCATGAGGGCAGATTCAGTATGCTGCCAGTCTTTGTGTCCTTAGTGCTTATTGCCTACACGTGCATTAAAAATGAGAAAAAATGGCCGGGCATGGTGGCTCACGCCTGTAATCGCAACACTTTGGGAGGCTGAGGTGGGTCGATCACCTGAGGTTGGGAGTTCGAGACCAGCCTGACCAACATGGAGAAACCCTGTCTCTACTAAAAATACAAAGTTAGCCAGGCGTGGTGGTGCATGCCTGTAATCCCAGCTACTCAGGAGGCAGGAGAATCGCTTGAACCTGGGAGGCAGAGGTTGCGGTGAGCTGAGATCAGGCCATTGCACTCCAGCCTGGGCAACAAGAGGGAAACTCTGTCTCAAAAAAAATTAGAAAAAACTGAGGAAGGAAGGACAAATACGTGATTCCACTTATATGAGATACCAAAATAGTCAAATTTATAGAGAAGAAACAATAGTGTTTACCGGGTGGGATGGAGGAGGAATGGGGATTTATTATTATTTAATGGATACAGAGTTTGTCTGGCATGATAGAGAAGTTCTGGAGATGAACAGTGGTGATGGTTACACAATAATATGAATGTCCTTAATGCCACTGAATTGTATACCCAAAAAGGGTTAAAATGGTAAATTTTATGTATATTTTACCCCATTTTTAAAAAAGACAAAATTCACGAAGGTAAGGACCTTGGCCTGTTTACTCAGCTTTGTTTTCTGTAGTTCCCAACATTGTTCTGTTTTATTGTTAAATTGTTTTCTTTTGACATGGTAGTACTTTATTTTTTTAAATGTTTGAAATTAGGTCCAGCATAGTCGCTCAGGCCTGTAATCCCTGCACTTCAGGAAGCTAAGGCGAGAGGATTGCTTCAGGCCAGGTGTTTGAGACCAGCCTGGACAACATAGTGAGACCCTGTCTCTATTATTAAAAAAAAAAAGTTTGAAATTAAATTGAGTGTAAACCCATGGGAAATTGTCTAAGAAACTAACTGAATTTGTAAAGTAAGGGAGGAAAGATAGCACATAACTTTTTGTTTGTTGTTTTGAGACTGAGTCTTGCCCTGTAGCCCAGGCTGGAGTGCAATGGCACGATCTTGGCTCACTGCAACCTCTGCCTCCTGGGTTCAAGCCATTCTCTTGCCTCAGCCTCTCAGGTAGCTGGAACTACAGGCATGTGCCACCACGCCCAGCTAATTTTTTTGTATTTTTAGTAGAGATGGGGTTTCACTGTGCTGACCAGGCTGTTCTCAAACTCCTGACCTCAAGTGATCACCGGCCTCAACCTCCCAAAGTGCTGGAATTACAGACGTGAGCCACCGTAGCCAGCCATAGCACATAACTTTAAAATATCACATATTTAAAGGAAATATTCTTGTGATAGTATAAATATTAACTAAAATTAATAACCAAAGTGGTTGTCACCTGCTACTAAGCAGTATATAGCAGTAAAACAGAGGCAGTATGGCATTGTGGGACTTCAGGCTTGGTAAGGTCAAAAAGTCTTTTTTACCTGCTTAGAATGATCTTCCTATCCAAGTCCAGGATGACTGGGAAGCAGTACAACCTTGAATATCTCTTATGTTCTAGATAATCCCATTTGAGCCCCCTGCGTCTCCATGAAATGGAGATACCTCTGTTTTCCTATAAGGAAAGCATATGTGCTATTGAATACTATCAACCTGGCATAATTGCAAACCCAGTTGATATGTATGTGTGAGTACACATGTGTACATTAGAACTTCTAATAAAGTCGTTCTGTCAGACTAAATTTGCAAAATGATTTATTTGGAAACAGCTTAAAATGGGGTCTTATTTTTACCTACGAGTGTGATGGATGGTGTAGGTCTGGGGTGGTGCCCAGAAATATGTTCATGCCTGTGATTTGGGTAACCCTTAGAATCTACTGTAAGAAATACTGTTTTGATAAAGCACGTGGTATTTTGGATTGATCAAGGTCTCTTTTAGAATCAGATTGTTGTTATTGAATGGTTAAAATATATATTTATATATGTTATTATATATTAAAATATGTAAAGAATGACACTGTTTTTTGTCTTGACTGCATAATTTTTATCAATTTCTTGTTCTTTCCAATGATTTCCACATTTTTACTTTCCTACCTATTGCTATTTTCTGTCAGGTGTTGATAAATTCTGGTGAGTGACAGGTAATATGAGGGGCAAATATGTTTATTCCCCTGTTCTCTTTACTCACTTTTATTGAGGTATAATTTACATATAATAAAATGCACCAATTAGACGAGTTATGACAAGCATATGCCGTCATATAACCATCATCACCACAGTTATGGTGTATAAAATATGTCTGTCACCCTAAAAAGTTCCTTTGTGCTCCTTTTAGTAAAACCTCTCTCGCTATTCCTGGTCCCTCACAACCACTTATCTGCTATATCACTGTAATCACTTATAGTTTTGCCATTTTTAGAATTTCATATAAATGGAACCATGTGTTATGTAGTTATGTGTCTTCATCCACGTTGTCCTAGGAATTAATGCTTTTTTTTTTAATTGCAGAGTAGTATTCTATTATATGGATATACCATTCACTAGGTGCTGAACATTTAGATTGTTTCCAGTTTGGGCTATTATGAATGAAGCATTTATGTACAAGTCTGTGTGATTATATACTTTCATTTCTCTTATACTTAGGAGTGGGATTGTTGGGTTAAATGGTGAGTTTATAAGTTTATTTCATAAGAAACAGCCAGACTTTTTTCCCAATGTACCATTTTGCATTAGCTCCAACAACTTATGGGAGGTTCAGTTTCTCCTACCTTCTCCAACATTTGTTTATACTTAGTCTTTTAAAATTCTGTCTTTTCTAGTGAAAGTGTAATGATATCTCATTGTGGTTTTAATTTTCATTTCCCTAAGGTCTAAGAATCTGAGCATCTTTTTATGTGCGTATTTGCCATTCACATATCTTCTTTGGTGACGTATCCAAATCTTTTTTTACAAAATTGAGTTGTTTTTCTTCTTATTGAGTTGAAAGTGTTCTTTATTCATTCTGGACTCAAATCCTTTATCAGATATATGTTTTGCAGATATTTTTTCTCAGTCTGTGGCTTGCATTCTTATTTTTCTAGTGGTATCTTTTGAAGAGTAAAGTTTTTAAACTGTGATAAAGTCCAATTTCTCTCTTTTTTTTTCCTTTTGTGATTGATTCTTTTTGGTGACCTAAGAAATCTTTGCCTAACCTAAAATATCAAATGTTTTCTGTTTTCTTGTAGAAGTTTTATGTCCTCTGTTCTTACCAGATTGTGTTTTAATTTCTAAGTTACCATTAGGTACTTCTTTTTAGAAATATTAATGGAGATTATTTTGATCATTTGATTATTTTAAGCTGTGAAGTAGCTTTATAAAAATTTCCTTCAGTATTTGGCCCAAAATTTACTTTAGATATGGGCAGAGTATCAGTAGAAGGCAACACAGAGCTATTCTGTGCCCTAGGATTTTAATTTCTGATCTCCTGGTTATAGTTGGTATCTGCCCAGGGATAATTGCTTTTAGGGTAACACTTTTAACATGTAAGCCAGCCTGTCAGAAGTGTACCTAAAAATTATCTTTCAGTCATTTTCTGAGTTACTGATATGAACATAGGTTCTGTGTGAATCAGACCTGAGAAGATTATGAATGTTATAGAATGCCTTTTGTTAGGGAATTTAAGCCTAGAAGAAGTTGGGAAAGTGACAGATTTATATAAATACGAATGATAAAACCAGTTAAAATGTTCTGACTCAACTTGAAGTATGTTGGTTTATATAATAAATATAATATTGTGAGATATTCTGAACTAGACTCAACTTTGCTCTGGCTTTTCCACCTTTGTAATTTCATTACTTGATCCCTTTCCCCCTTTTCTTCTGTGACCTCTGGCAATTTGGCTTCTTACACTTAGAACTTAACTAACACCCAGCTCAGACCGAGAGTATCCCCTTACACTGCAGGAAGAACTGTGAACCTATAATGTTTTTCATAGAAACTCATTATGATTCTGTCTCCTTTCTGCCTTATCACCTGTGTGGGATAAATTTAATAAACAAATAGCCTCTCTGATTCTTTCTGTTGTGAGCTGACTAGGATAGTTCATAGGTAATATCTCATTCCACTTTTCTGCATAACACAGACTGGTTGGTTGTCTTTCCCAGCCAAAACAGCATATGGACAAAAGCAGATATGAGAACCCAGATTTCTCTTCTGAAACCCAGACGTTAGAGTGATTTACAAAAATGTAAAACGATTTCTGTCTTTTCACAGTTTTTTTCTTTAATGGTCCAAATGTACAGCTTTTCTCATTACTTTCTTCCTCTCCATAATATGTAATAGTTTGCTCTGTGTACCATTTTAAGCCCATACTTTTCTACCTTTTTTTTTTTTTTTTGGTAATTGTATATAGCACTTAGCTGCCACTGCAGGAACTTAAATTATACATATATAAGCCTGCTTAAAGTTGTAACATAGGATACTAATGTTTTGTTCTTTTTTTTTTTAGACAGGGTCTTGCTCTGTCACCCAGGCTGGAGTGCAATGGCACAAGCATGGCTCACTGCAGCCTCGAATTCCTGGGCTCAAGCAGTCCTCTCATCTCAGCCTCCTGAGTAGCTGGAACAACAGGTGCGCACCACCGTGCCTGGCCAATTTTTAAATTTTTTTTTTTTTTTTTTGAGACGGGGTCTCACTCTGTCACCCAGGCTGGAGTGCAGTGGCGGCCGGATCTCAGCTCACTGCAAGCTCCGCCTCCCGGGTTCACGCCATTCTCCTGCCTCAGCCTCCCAAGTAGCTGGGACTACAGGCGCCCACCACCTCGCCCGGCTAGTTTTTTGTATTTTTTAGTAGAGACGGTGTTTCACTGGGTTCGCCAGGATGGTCTCGATCTCCTGACCTTGTGATCCGCCCGTCTCGGCCTCCCAAAGTGCTGGGATTACAGGCTTGAGCCACCGCGCCCGGCCAATTTTTAAATTTTTAATTTTTAGTAGAGATGGGGTCTCACAGTGTTGCCCAGGCTGGGCTCTAACTCCTGGCCTCAAGCATTTCTCCTACCTCAGCCTCCCAGAGTGCTGGGATTACAGGCATGAGCCACCACACCTGCACCCAGCCTTGTTCGTGTATTTTCAGGCTTTTTCTGTGCTTCATTTTGGATGGTTTGTATGACTTTGTCTTCAAGTTTATTAATCTTTAATTCTGGCATTTCTGATATATTCTTAATTCTACTCATATTTTTCCTCTTCATTTATTTTTCATCCTTCATGAGATGAAAATTTTGATTTTTTTTTTTTATTGTCTGTGTCTCTAATACATTTAGGCATTCTTCTACTTCTTGAACATATAGATTACAGTTGCAATAACTGTTTTAATATCTTTGCTTACTAATTCCATCATCTGTATCCTTTCCTGGCTTGTTTCTATTGCTACATTTTTTTCCTCATTATGGCTCATATTGCTCTGCTTATTACATGCCTAGATTTTTTCACTGGATGCCAGATGTGGATTTTACCTTGTGTTCTGGTTATCATTGTATTTTTAGAAATATTCTTGAGCTTTATTCTGGGACACTGTTAAGTTATTTGGAAATAGTGTAATCCTTCCAAGTCTTTTTATGCTTAGTTGGGTGGGAACAGATCATACTTAACTAGAGCTAATTTTGCCCAACTACTGAGTCAGTAATCTTACGATTATTCTACTCGATGCCTTGTGAAGTACGTTTCCTTCCTAGGTGAAACATAAATTACTCCTGCTACTGTGTGAGCCCTTGGGATTGTTCCCTCTGCCCATTTTAGTTACTTATTTTTCTGCTTTAGGAATGCTTTAGGTACAAAGCACATGCTGATACTTTCAGTAAAAACTTGAGGGAACCCTCTGCAGATCTACTCCTGTCTGCCTCTTTGCAATTCTCTTCTCCCGGTACTCTACCAGGCAAATTCTAACAAGCTTGGCCTTCAACTTTGTTTCCTCCACTCGGAGATTACAAGCTTCCACCCGGGTTTCTTATCTCTCTGCTCCGTGAAAGCTCTAAGTGAGGAGCTATTGAAGAAGGACTTACAATGTTTGTTTCCTGTCTCTCAGGGATTACTGTCCTATGCTGGCCAATGTCTACTGTGTAAAGACCATTGATTTACATGCTTTTCTGTTTATTAGTTATTTCAGGCAGTGGGTAAATTTATTGCCTGTTACTTCACCTTGACTCAAAACCCTGCCTGCTCATTTTTAAAGTTTAAGCTCAAGCATTAAATCCTCTCTGAAGTGTTTCGTATTCCATTTTCTATTCAGGAATGATTTGTTTGCAAAGACCACAAGCTCTTTCAAAAAAGCTGTAATTGGCCAGGTGTGGTGGCTCACGCCTGTAATCTCAGTCAGCACTTTGGGAGTCTGGGGCAGGCAGATTGCTTGAAGAGTCAGAGACCAGCCTGGGCAACATACCAAGACCTCATCTTTATTAAAAATTAAAAAGAAAAAAAAAAATGCCAAGTGTGGTGGTGTGCTCCTGTAGTCCCAGCCATTCAGGGGGCTGAGGTGAGAGGATCATTTAATCCTGGGAGGTTGAGGCTACAGTGAGCCGTGATTGTGCCACGGCACTCCAGCCTGGGTGACAGAGTGAGACCCTGTCTCAGAAAGAAAAGAAAATGACCAGGCACGGTGGCTCACGCCTGTAATCCCAGCACTTTGGGAGGCCGAGGCAGGTGGATCAATTGAGCCCAGATTTCAAGACCAGCCTGGGCAACATGGCGAAACCCCGTCTTTCCAAAAAATACAAAAATTAGCTGGGTGTGGTGGCACATGCCTGTGGTCCCAGCTACTCAGGAGGCTGAGGTGGATCATCTGAGCCCAGGAGGCAGACGTTGCAGTCAGCCAAGATTACCCTATTACACTCCAGCCTGGGCAACAGAGCGAGACCTTGTCTCAAAAAAAAAAAAAAAAACCTCTAATAAGAAGGGGATTTATTATTACAATATAGGGAAATCTCACAGATCTTCGTTGCATGGTATAAACAAGTCTCACTTCTCTTCCATTGTTTTCTCTGCAGACCAGTTTCCACACAGTTCTTCCCATTTTTCTTTGGCTCTCACTTGCCTGTTAGGGTATTAACTGTGGCCTTAACTCAACATGACCATTCAGCTCTAGTCCTTACACTAGACTGTTGGATTGCTTATTTATAGGAACAGCCCCAAGGAGCCAGAAAATTCATATCTTGGGTGAACAGAGTTCAATACTGACATGATAGTGTTCCATAATTCATAATACAATTAAAGTAAAAATTTTAATTAAAAAAATTTTAAAGTAAGGATTTTGTGTGGGAAATAACCTATAAATTCTAACTTAGGAAGTTAAGTCTCAATACTCAATGAACACAGTGTTTGTATAGTAGTAGAGACATTTGGTTAAGTTTTTTGCTTACTAAATAATATGATCAATAAATATTTACAGAGCATCTAGTATGTGTCAAGTACTGCCCAAGGCACTGGGAATACAAAGGAGCTTATATTCTGAAAGAGGGGTTGACCAGCTACAGTCTGTGAGCCAAATCCAGTCCAGCCACCTATTTTTCTAAGTAAAACTTTATTGGATCACAGCCCTTCACATTGATTACTTATAATGGCTGCTGTCATGCTTCAGCAGGAGGTCATTGTACCATAGATTCACTGTGAACTACAGAGCCTAAAATATTTGCCATTTGTCCTGTTACACCTGATGCCAACCCCTGACATAAGGTGAATTTTTTTTAATGTGAAAAGGTTAACAATTTTTTACAGGGTAAAAACCATCTTTAATCAGGCCGTAGACTTTGACAAAAATTAATAGAGGTTAAATTACTTTCCTAGAGTCCTGACATTTGAAGTTTTTGGATTCATTTGCTCATTAAGACCATGGGTTGGTTTTGTCTCTTTATTAATTGCTAGTTAGTGAGATTGCATTTTTCTCTATAAGTGTTTTCTGATAGCAAGCATTTGAAAGTTGGAGTTGAAATAATCTCACATGAGGGCATCCAGGTTTGCTGGTGATTCAGAACACATGTGGTATAGTATTTGGCAAGAGGCTAAAGGCTAAGTTTTGCAACCACCCGTATTAAGTCTTTTACAAACCGTCAAATGTATTCTGTAATTTTAGCAATAAACAGATTTTTTTTCCTTCAGTATGCTAAAACAAAGATTAATATATTTTGGAATGGTAGGTATATTTGAAAATTAACTCTGTTTTCAAATATAAAAATTAAACGCAAGCTCAGGAAATACCATCTGAGTCTAATTATACTTGTGAGATTAGCGATCAGTAGTTCTTGTGTCTTCATGGTTGTCATTAGTTAAGGTAAAGAAGTCTCGTATAGATTTACATGAAGTTATTCATCCTTCAAGTCTCTGCTACTATACAAAGAGTAGATTTGTTCATTTTTAATATATGCCTATCTCTTTAAAATGCCATAGCCACTAATCTCAATATTAAATACTAGATTCTCCTAAGGCTTTACAAAAGGAGATTCCCACTGAAGGGAATTTGTGGAAGAAAAGTAGAGTCCCTGTGATTTGGGAGTTTTTTGTTTGTTTTGAGACAGAGTCTCGCTCTGTTGCCCAGGCTGGAGCGCAGTGGCGTGGTCTTGGCTCACTGCAACCTCTGCCTCCTGAGTTCAAGCAGTTCTCCTGTCTCAACCTCCCGAGTAGCTGGGACTACAGGTGCCTGCCAACTCACCCAGCTAATTTTTGTATTTTTAGTAGAGATGGGATTTCACCTTGTTGGTCAGGTTGGTCTCAAACTCCTGACCTCAGGTGATCCACCCACCTGGGCCTCCCAAAGTGCTGGAATTATAGGCGTGAGCCACCATGCCCAGCTGATTTGGGAGTTTTTATAACTAAGATCACTTCATCCCAGTGTGTTGGGATGTTCCTAATTTACACTAGCATTATTATTAATAGGAACCACCTTTATTCTCAATAATCCAGTTTGTACAAGAAATTATATTGTCACTCTATTAACAGAATCATATTGACTATAGAGCAGCTGGATCTGTTTTAAAATTTAGCGTTTAACCAACCTCAGCATTTATTCCGATTAACTGTTAATTCTTATGGGAGTTGGTGGATTGATGACCACAAGATAGCACAAGTTAAAATGAAACTTAACTCATACACAGGCCCATCTGAGAGTAAAGGGCTATGTTATGTATGTCTGTACAGCACAAAATCATTTGAATCCCCACAGCTGAAAATGAACTTTTTAGGTTGTGGTAAGGGACTTCGTCAGTCTGTCTCCATTGTTCTTTTCTAGACTTATTTCCCATTTTTCTTTCTCTTTACCATGAATCTTATATTTCAGCCCCACTCATATGCTTGGCATTTCCTGAATTTATCCTATGCTTTTTCTAACTCCCATACCTTTGCTTAAACTGTTCCCTCTATTTTTTTGGGTAGTCTACCTTCTCCAGTCTCCTTTTCCTATGTCTGTTGAATTCCTACCCATCCTTTAAAGACTGGTGTAAATAACACTTCTATGAAGCCTTTCTTGCCACATCCATTCCAGTTAGTTTCTGTTTTTTTGGGGGGCTCCCTAAGCATTTTGTTTCCATCTCTGTCTTGCAGTATAACTTTTTGCACCAACCCTATCCCCAGCTCTTTAAAGTTAGAGGTCATACTTAATTCATTTTGAAATCCACATTACTTTTATAAAGCCTTGTACACACTTAGGTGTTCAGTAAAAGCGTATGGTGAATTGTTGGTATACCGTCCTAATCATTTAGAATAACCAGACAGAAAATATTTTAAAAATGGTTTTCTTTGTAAGGTTTTAAGAGTAACTTTAATACTCCAATTCCTAAATATATTTAATAATTTTAATTTTCTTTATTTTATCTGTTTTTTTAAAAAATTGCAACCTATATTTTAGATTCAGGGGTACGTATACAGGTTTGTTACATGGGTATATTGCGTGATGCTGAGGCTTGGGACATGACTGACCCCCATTACCCAGGTAGTGAGCATAGCACCCAGTGGTTACTTAATCCTTGCCCCACTCCCTACCTTTCCTTTCTAGTAGTTCCCACCTGCATTCTTGTTGCCACCTGCATTCTTGTTAACACTTTTTCTTCAGAGAGAAGTATATTCTCATTGAGTTTTTAAATCCAGCTCAAAAGTTTCTGTTTCTCTTTCCCTTCCAAGGCAGTTTGCCACATGCCAAGAGCTTCCTGTATTTCTCTCCTGCTGCCATCTTATTATCTGCAGTTGATTCTTGAAAATGATAATCGGTTGCTTGACTGCCTAGGTTAGTTCACTGGGTTCATCATTGCCTTCCATAAATCTCCTTTGCTTTGGCCACTATACTTCTGGGGAAGAAGTAGTATGAACAGTATTCAGTTCTCTTTGCCTGTTGAGGAAAATATACCTT
Source organism: Theropithecus gelada (assembly GCF_003255815.1). NCBI lineage: Eukaryota > Metazoa > Chordata > Mammalia > Primates > Cercopithecidae > Theropithecus > Theropithecus gelada. The sequence goes on along the minus strand of NC_037671.1, from coordinate 136,055,622 downwards.
AAACATTAACTGCTGTGTGAAATTTTTCTAATGACAAAAAGGAAAAATTAGATGATATTATAGCCCTGGCATTTTTTTCCTTTCAAATAAGTCTAATTTTATTGTACTGGAGTAGAGAAAGCCTACACCAAGCAACTAACCTTACCTAGTTAGGCATTTTATCTTGGCTGTATCAAAAAGTTTTATTTTGAGTGAAGGAAGTTTGTAGGAATTTTCAGAACCTAAAACCTAAAGGTTGGTTATCATTTGATATATTATCAGTTGTTCTACTTTCCTTTTCTTCCTTTTCTGTGGAAATGGCCCCATCATATTCTTTGACCATTTTTCTTTTGGGTTGCTATCTTTCTTACTGATTTGTAGGAGTTCTTTATATATTCTGGATACTGATCATTTGCGGTTAACTGTGTTGGAAACATCTCTTTCAGGTGTTTGTCTTTTAATTTCTGGTATTCGTGTCCATTTTAATTTAAAGTCATAGCTTTTTCTTTTGTAGTTTAAGCCTTTTATGCCTATTTTTAAAAATCTCCTCTAGACAGAGACTTTAAAAATGTTTTGTGTATACTTGGATTTGAATCTATCTGGATTGATTTCTTGGGCAGTATGATTTTGGGAATCTAACCCTACCTTTTTTCCCAGTTTAATAACCAGTTGGTCTAGCACTATGCAATGGGCAGTCGATTCCTTTTCCGCTGATCTATAGTTTTATGAACCTATGTTTTTATCCAATACTTCCTAATCTGCCAGTAGATGTTTGAAGGCCTGTCTACATGATACACTTCCATCAGTTACCATTGCTATACACACTTTGTTAATTCTCTGTTGTTTGCCCATATTTTATAGACGGAATGGAACATGGACAATAATGGTACTCTGTTTTCTGTTTGGTTTGGAATATTTAAAATCAGTTCTCTGTGACCTCAGAGCTTTGGGAAATAGAATTAACTCCTTTTTATAAAACAATTAAGAATTTCTGGCCTACACCATTAAGGTCATGTATCAGACTGAAGGATAGAGTCTCTTCTAAATTCCTTCATGAAATGAATAAGTGAACAGCCTTTGGCTGAATGTTAAGCTGTATATGGACAGGTTAAGACCCTGTGAGGCCAGACAATTTTCAGTGAAAGGATAACTACTGAAAAACCATAAATTAAGCAACTACCAAAGTTTGCAGACATCTGCAAAATATGAACATTTTGTCTATTCAGAGTATTGAGACCTTCTTGAATACACCAGGCGTTCAGTAGAAATTCCAGAAAGGCCACATCTTATGAGTAGGGCTAATATAGTCCTAGCATAAAGGCTTTCCTGGACCTGCACTAACAAAATTTAAAAACAAGGCTGAAAACAATCAGATTGATCTGCAAGTAAATTAGTTGCCTGCTGGGACAAAACTTTCTTGAAAGGAAGACCATAAAATCCACATATAAGCAGGTGTCTACACTGCTCACCATCTATTTAAAAATTACTAGATATGGTCAGGCGTGGTGGCTCACGCCTGTAATCCCAGCACTTTGGGAGGCCGAGGCGGGTGGATCACAAGGTCAGGAGTTGGAGACCAGCCTGGCCAATATGGTGAAACCTCGTCTCTACTAAAAATACAAAAATTAGCTGGGCAAGGTGGCGGCGCCTGTAGTCCCAGCTTCTCAGGAGGCTGAGGCAGGAGAATGGCTTGAACCCAGGAAGTGGAGGTTGCAGTGAGCCGCTGCACTCCAGCCTGCACGACAGAGAGACTCTGTCTTAAAAAACAAAAAGAAAAACCAAAAAAAACTAGATATATAAAGAAGTAGGCAAGTGTAATCTATAAAAAGGAGAAAGTCTTGTGAATAAAAACAGATCCAGAAATGCAATATATGATCAAATTCAAGGAAAAGGACTTTAAGATAGGTATTATAAGTGTGTTTAGTAATTTTAATGAAAACACAATGGTGGGCGCCTGTAGTCCCAGCTACTCGGGAGGCTGAGGCAGGAGAATGGCGTAAACCCGGGAGGCGGAGCTTGCAGTGAGCTGAGATCCGGCCACTGCACCCCAGCCTGGGCGACAGAGCCAGACTCCGTCTCAAAAAAAAAAAAAGAAAACACAATATAACAAAACCTGTAAATAACAACACAGCCAGCCTGGGCGACAAAGTGAAATCCTGTCCCGGAAACAAAAAACACCACCACATACCCTAAACAAGACACACACACACACGGACACCATGGCACATCATAATTGAATTGTTGAAAATTAATAAAAATCTTTAAAGCAGCCAAGAAAAATCCCTCAAACCATATACAGAGAAACCATCATAAGAATTACTGATGCTTCATTCTTAGCAAACTATCACAAGAACAGAAAACCAAACACCGCATGTTCTCACTCATAGGTGGGAACTGAACAATGAGATCACTTGGATTTGGGAAGGGGAACATCACACACCGGGGCCTATCATGGGGAGCGGGGAGGGGGGAGGGACTGCACTGGGAGTTATACCTGATGTAAATGACGAGTTGATGGGTGCTGACGAGTTGATGGGTGCAGCACACCAACATGGCACAAGTATACATATGTAACAAACCTGCACGTTATGCACATGTACCCTAGAACTTAAAGTATAATAATAAAAAAAAAAAAGAATTACTGATGACTTACTAGAAATAAAGCATGCCATTGCTGAAAGAAAACCCTAGAATTCTATATTCAATTAAAATATGCTTCAAAACTTAAGGCAAATTAAAAACATTTTTAAAAGCTGCAAAAATTCATTATTAGCAGATTTGAACTATGAGAAATGTTGATGCTCTTCAGGCAAAAGGAAGGATACTATATGGAAACTCAGATCTGCACGAAGAAATGAAGATCACCAGAAATGGTAAATATGTAGGCAAATTTAAAAATCTTATTTTTCTTCTTAATTTTCTTGATAGTTATTTAAAGCAAAAATAATGTCAATGTATTATGTGGCTTATAACATGTAGAAGTAAACTTTATGGGAGCAAAAACCACAAAAGATGAGGGAAAATGGAAGCATATTGTAAATCCTACAACAACTACTGAAAGACAACCGATAAGGTAGAATTGAATCTAAAATTTTATCAGGCCCAAAGAGAGCAGGTTAGGGAAAAAAGTGAGCAATGAATAAGCAGGAAAAATAGAAAACAAAATGGCAAGACATAACCTCAAACCTTATTACTTAAAAAATTGGATTAGTTTTACGTGGACTTATTATTCTAACTTAAAATGCAAAGCACTACTATAAGCAGCTCATAAGAATCATACTTAATATATAGACAGTTTAAAAGTAAAACAATGGAGAAATGTACTCTGCAAGGAAAAGTCACTAGGAACACTGGAGTATCTAAAGATCAGGCAAAGTAGACTTCATGGTAAGAGGTATTATCAGAATTAAAGAGGAATATTTAAAAATAAGAAGTTCAAGTTTTCAAAAAGACAAAAAGTTCAAAAAACTTGATGGAATACTGACATCAAGGGAGAGACATAGGGGAGAACAAAAGAGAGACAAAGATAAAGCCAGTGTTACAGTTGGAGACTTCAACACTCCTCTTTCAGCGTTTGATAAAACAAGTAGGTAGAAAATCAGTAAGTATATGAAACACTTGAACAACACTGTCTCAACGAACTCAGTCTGATTGACATTTTTAGAACCCTACACCTACCTATTAACTTCAGAATACACATTGTTTACAAGGTCACATGTAACATTCGCCAAGGGAAACCACCAGAGCCTTAACGAACTCAGGGAAAGGGAAGTATCTAACTCCAGCCCCCTTTTTTCTTCCTGTTTCACCTAAGTGGGGGGAAAAGCTGAAAAGCACTTGTGACGGTCACACCCCAGGGGCACAGGCCCCCTTAAAGACTGAAACGTAATCATAGGGCTATAGAACACTTTATCTTCTCCCCATATCGCACATCAGCAGGCTCTTCCCCTCCCCTCATGTCGACAGGCTCCTGTATAGTAACAGAAGATTTACCACTGAAAGAACTGCAAAGCTTAGACTCACACTATGTAAAGAGTTTATAGGGAAACCCAAAGACAGTATGAGACAGAAACAAGGACAGTAGAGAAAATATTAGCCTCTTAACACCTATAACTAGAGCAGATAGTAAACATGACGGTCTTAACTCCTAGCTAGGTATGGCACAGATTTTAGAATTGTCAGATTGATAATTTAAAATAATTATGAATAATATGGTAAGTAAGGTCTGTAATGAAAAATGTTGACAACATACAAGAACAGATGAGTGGCTGGACATAGTGGCTCGCACCTATAATCTCAGCACTTTGGGAAGCAAGGTGGGAGAATCACTTGAGCCCAGGGGTTCAAGACCAGCCTGGGCAACATAGTGAGACCTCATCTCTACAAGAAATAAAATTAGCTGGGTGTGGTGGTGTATGCCCTTGTAGTCCCAGCCATTTGGGAGGCTGAGGTGGGAGAACTGCCTGAGCCCATGAGATCAAGACTGCAGTGAGCCAAGATCGCGCCACTGCACTCCAGCCTGAGTGACAGAGCGAGACCCTGTCTCAAAAACAATGACAACATCACCACCAATAACAAAAAGAACAGATGGATAATGGAGGCATAGGGATTGTAATTGTAAGAAAAGGAAACACTGGAAATAAAATCTATAACAGAAATGAAGAATACCTTTGATTGTCTCTTCAGAAGAACAAAATAAATATTTGAAGTAATAATGATTGAGAATTTTCCAAAAGTAAACACCTACACATATCATATTCAAACTGTAAGAAACCAAAGATAAAGAGAAAATTTTAAAAGAAACCAGAGGTGAAAAAACCCACCTTACTTATATGTGAAGAAAGCAAAAATTACATCGGACTTCTGTTCACAACCCATGCAAGCAAGAAGAGAGAAGGAGTGAAATGTTTAAAGTGTTGAAAGAAAAACACCACCAACCTCAAATTCTGTGTGCAGTGAAATTATCCTTCAAAATGAAGGGGAAATAAAATACTTTCTCAGACGAATAAACATTGAGGGAATCTGTTGCCAGTAAGAAATGTTACTTGCCTTATAAGAAATGTTAGAAGTTCTCCAGAGAAAAGGAAAATGATACAGGTGAGAAACTTGGATCTACATAAAGAAAGGAAGAGTATTAGAGAAGGAATAAGTAAAGGTAAAATCTTTTATTTTCCTGTTCTTAATTGATAGGTAACTGTTCAAAATAATAATAGCAGCAATGCATTCAGTTATAGCTTAGGGATAAGTGAAATTAAAGGTAGCAATTTTACAAGGGATAGGAGGGCTGGTGCAAAAGTAATCACGATTTTGGACCAGGAATTTTAAATCATTGTAACTAGGCTCAGACACATCTTTATTAATCAAAATAGGAACCATTATAATCAACACATTTTTGCCAACAAGAAATAAGTTTATTTCTGTAGCATAAAAATCTGTGCTTCGGGGCTTGGCGCAGTGGCTCACGCCTGTAATCCCAGCACTTTGGGAGGCCAAGGTGGGTGGATCACCTGAGGTCAGGAGTTCGAGACCAGCCTGACCAACATGGACAAACCCCATCTCTACTAAAAATACAAAATTAGCCGGGCGTGGTAGCGCGTGCCTGTAATCTCAGCTACTCGGAGGGAGTCTGAGGTAGGAAAATCACTTTAACCCCAGAGGCGGTGGTTGCAGTGTGCCATTGTACTCCAGCCTGGGCAACAAGCGAAACTCTGTCTCAAAAAAAAGTTGTGCTTCAGGATTCAGTGAACTCTTGGAAAGCATTTTCTGCATCCTGTGGGTTGTGGAAGCATTTTCTCAGCAAAAAGTTGTCCAGATGCTTGAAAAAATTGTAGTCCACTGGCAAGAGGTCAGATGAATATGGTGGCTGAAGCAAAACTTCATAGCCCAATTTCTTCAACTTTTGAAGCGCTGGTTGTGCGGTCGGGCATTGTCTTGGAGAAGAATTGGGCCCTTTCTGTTTTCAGTGCATCTCATCGATTTGCTGAGCATACTTTTCGGATGTATTGGTTTTTGCCTGGATTCAGAAAGCTGTATTGGGTCAAACGGGCAGCAGACCACCAAACAGTGACCATGACCTTTTTTTGGTGCAAATTTGGCTTTAGGAAGTGCTTTGGAGCTGCTCCTTGGTCCAGCCACTGAGCTGGTCGTCACTGGTTGTCATATAAAATCCATTTTCTGTCACATATTACAATCCAATCGAGAAATGGTTTGTTGTTATTGTGTAGAATAAGAGAAGACGATACTTCAAAACAATTTTTTTTAAAATTTTCTTGCAGCTCATGAGGCACCCACTTATTTATTTAGCTTTTTCACTTTTCCAATGTGCTTCAAATGTTGAACAACCATAGAATGCTCTACATTGAGTTATTTGACAACTTTTCATGTAGTTGTAAGAGGATCAGCTTTGATGATTGCTCTCAATTGGTTGTTGTCTAGTTCTGATGGCCGGCCACCAGGCTCCTTATCTTCAAGATTCTTGTTTCCCTTGCACAACTTCTTGAACCATCACTGCACTGTACATTTGTTAGCAGTTCCTGGGCCAAATGCATTGTTGATGTTGTGAGTTGTCTCTGCTACTTTACAACCCATTTTGAACTCAAATAAAATCGCTCAAATTTGCTTTTTGTCTAACATCATTTCCATAGCCTAAAATAAACATAAAATGAACAGCAAGTAATAAGTCATTAGCAAAAAAACATACTGTGAGAAATGCCCATTAAAAGGATGTATAACCTAATCACATTTATTTAAGAATGTATTCCAATCAAATGGCAAATTCCAACAATGCAAAAACCACAGTTACATTTGCACCAATCTAATATAAGCTACCTTTGGGGCAGTACAGTATTATTTGAAAGTAGATTTAGAATAGTTGCAGATGTATACTTCAGACTCCAGGGTAACCACTAAAAAATTGACTTTTTTTTTCTTTTAATACATTAAAGATGTTGCTCCACTGACTTCTGGTTTACATTGTTTTTGACAAGTTTAGTTAATATGTTTTTGCCCAAAGCTTTGGTCTTCGGATTTTTATGATTTATCATTTTGCCTTATTCAGGACCCCGTGAGACCAACTGTATGCTTAGTAGAACTCACTTGCCATATCAATCCAGTACTCTAAGTAATTAAACATAGTCCTAAGAAAACCTTTCTTTAATTCATGTATGAAAGTTATAGGATATCGGGTTGGGATACGGGATTTTGAGGGATGTGAGGATCCTGTGCAAATATTAAATTGTTTTATTGTCATTTGGTTTTATTGTCTGAGAAGACTTTCTTACATTAACAGTTCTTTCTTAATCTTTAGTTTCTTTGTTTATTTTTTGGTAATGATCACTTTACCTCTCTCTTTTTTTTTTTTTAAATCTTAATACGATTCAGGGTTTAAAGCCAGGTGCACTGGTGCACACTTACAGTCCCAGCCTGGGCAACACAGCAAGATTCTGTCTAAAAAAATATTTAAAATAAAAATACTATATTTAGTGCATCATGAAATAAAAGATATGTAAGTGGTTTTAGTGGCAAATGATTATATTTCTGTATATTCATAATTCCTGTGATATAAATTGAATAATTTATTTTAATGAGTGCATTTTCTCTAACGGTATATTTAAAATTAGGTCTTCTCATTAGCATCTGCTAAAGAAAACAGCGAGTATAGATAGGTTTAAAAGATTATATAACAGGCGGGGTGAGGTGGCTCATACCTGTAATTCCAGCACTTTGAGGCAGGGCAGCTACTTAGGAGGCTGAGGCAGGAGAATCACTTGAGCCCAGGAGTTTGAGACCAGCCTAAGCATGTAGCGAGACCCTGTCTCTACAAAAAATAAAACTAAAAGTAAAAAAATTAGGCAGTTGTCACATACCTTAAGAAGCTGAGGCAGGAAGATCACTAGAGCCCAGGTAGTCAGACCTGCAGTGAGCTGTGATCCTGCCATTATGCTCCAGCCTGAGTGATAGAGGACAACCTTGTCTCAAAAAAATTATGTAACTTTATTGAGATGTAGTTCACATACTACACATTTTACCTATTTAAAGTATACAATTCAGTGATCTTTATTCACAGAGTTGTGCAACCATAAGTACAATCAATTTTAGAACATTGTCACCCTAAAAAGAAACACTATATCAAATAGCAGTCACTACTCATTTCCCACCAATTCCCTAAGCCCCAGCAACCATTAATCTCCTTTCTGTCTCTATAAATTTGCCTATTTTGGACATTTCATATAAATGGAGTCATATAATATGTGATTTTTTTGTGTCTGGCTTCTTTAACTTAGCATAATATTTTAAAATTTTCTCTATATTTATAATATAAGATTAAAATATTTTAATTAAAAATTGTATAGTAAAAAATTTTAATACTAAAAGATTAATAATACTAAAAAATTAATAAAAATTTTAGTATACAATTTTTAATTGAAATATTTTAAATATATATAGTATAGCATTTATCAGCACTTCATTCCTTTTTGTGGATGAATAATATTCTGTTCTTTGGATATGCTGTATTGTATTTATCCATTCATCAACTGGTGGACATCTGAGTTGTTTTCACCTTTTGACCATTATGAATAATGCTGCTATGAATATTGATGTACAAGTATTTGTGTGGACATGTATTTTTATTTCTCTTAGACATATACCTAGAAGTAGAATTGCTGGTCATATAACTCTATTTTTTAAACTTTTTGAGGAACTACCAGACTATTCTATAAAGCACCTACACCATTTAACATTCCTAGAGGTAGTGTATGAAATTTCCAGTTTCTCTACAACACTAGTTATTGTCTGACTTTTTACTTATAGCTGTCCTAGTGAGCGTGTTGTTCCGATTTGCATTTTGCTGATGGCTGTTGATGTTGAGAATCTTTTAATATGCTTATTTGCCATTTGATACATCCTCGGGAAAATGTTTATTCACATCCTTTGCACATTTAAAATATTTAATATTTTTTATTGAGACATAGTAGATATACATATGTTTGGGGTACATGTGATAATTTAATACATTTATATAATTTGTAAAGATCAGATCAGTGTAATTGGGATATTCATCTCACCTTAAATATTTGTCTTTATGCTAGAAATATTTTATTTATGCTCTTCTAGCTCTTTTGAAATATACAACATAATATTATTGTAAGCTATAGTCACCCTGCTGATCTACCAAACACTAGGTCTTGTTTCTTCTGTTGAACTCTATATTTGTACCCCTTAATCAACCTCTCTTCATCCCTCCACCCCCACCCTTCTCAGCTTCTGGTAACTACCAGTCTACTCTCCATCTGCATGAGATCCACTTTTTTAGCTGCCGCATATGAATGAGAACATGTGATAACGTCTTTCTGTACTTGGCTTTTTTCACTTAACATATAATGACTTCCAGTTTCACTCATGTTGCTGCAAATGACAGGATTTCATTTTTTTATATGGCTGGATAATATTCCATTATGTATATATACCATATTTTCTTTGTCCATTCATCCACTGATGGGCACTTATATTGATTCTAATAATTTTGGTTACTGTGAATATAGTGCTTCAATAAACATGGGAGTACAGAAATATCTTCAATATATTGATTTTCTTTTAGGTTTATATTCAAAAATGGAATTGTTGGATTTATGATAGTTCTGTTTTTAGTTTTTTGAGGAACCTCCACAGTTTTCCATAGTCACTGTACTAATTTACATTCCCAACAGTGGTATACGAGGATTCTCCTTTATCCACATCCTCACCAGCATCCATTATTTATTGTCTTTTTGATAAAAACCATTCTAACTGGGGTAAGATGATATCTCATTATGATTTTTATTTGTATTTCTCTGATGATTAGTGATGTTGAGCATCTTTTCATGTGTCTGTTGGCCATAATGTCTTCTTTTGAGAAATATCTATTCAGACTTTTGCCTATTTAAAAATCAGATTATTTGTTTTGTTGTTATTGAGTTGTTTGAGCTCCTTATATATTCTGGTTGTTAATCCCTTGTTAGATGAATGGTGTGTGAATATTTTCTTCCATTTTATGAGTTGTCTTTATCACTTCATTGATTGTTTCCTTTGCTCTACAGAAGCTTGATGTGATTTTTTGTCTATTTTTGGCTTTGTTGCCTGTGCTTTTGAGGTCTTACCCAAAAAAATTCTTTGCACAGACCAATGTTCTGGAGCATTTCCCCAATGTTTTCTTCTGGTAGTTTCATAGTTTCTGGTGTTAAAGTCTTTAATCCATTTTGACTTTTGTATATGGTGAGAGATAAGGTTCAATTTTTAGTTTCATTCATCTGCATGTGGTTATTCAGTTTTCCCAGCACCATTTGTTAGAGACTGGTTTTTTTTCCCCATTGTATGTTTTTGATGCCTTTGTTGAAAATGAGTTAGCTGTTAATGTCTGGATTTATATGTAGGTTCTCTGTTCTGTTTCATTGGTCTGTATGTCTGTTTTTATGCCAATAGCACGCTGATTTGGTTTCTATAGCTTTGTAGTATATTCTGAAGTTAGGTAGTGTGATGCCTCCAGCTTTCTTTTTGCTCAAGATTGATTTGGTTTTTCAGGGTCTTTTATGGTTCCGTATATATTTTAGGATTGTTTTTTCTATTTCTGTGAAGAATGTCGTTTACACGTTGATAGGGATTCCATTGACTTTGTAAATTGCTTTGGGTAGAACTGTTTTGTTCTGTTTTGAGACAGGGTCTTGCTGTGTCTTACAGGCTGGAGTACAGTGGTGCAATTACAGTTCACTGCAGCCTTGACTTCTGGTCTCAGGCAATCCTTCCACCTCTCAGCCTCCCCAATAGCTGGGACTACAGGCGTGTGCTAATATGTCCAGCCAATTTTTGTATTTTTTGTAGAGACAGAGTTTCACCATGTTGCCCAGGCTTATCTTGAACTCCTGGGCTCAAGCGATCCTTCCGTCTCAGCCTCCCAAAGTGCTGGGATACAGGTGTGAGTTACCTTATCAGTCAGAATTGTTACTTTAACAATATTGGTTCTTCTAATCTATGAACATGGAATATCTTTTCATTTTTCTGTGTCCTCTTTAATTTCTTTCATCAGTGTTTTATCATTTTCCTAGCAAGATATTTTACCTGTTTAATTAGATTGATTCTTAGATATTTTCTATTCTTTGTAGTTATTGTAAGTGGGGTTGCCTTCTTGTTTTTTTTTTTTTCCCAGATTGTTTGCTGTTAGCATATATAAATGTTACTGATTTTTGTATGTTGATTTTGTATCCTACAACTTTACTGAATTCATTAATCTTTTTTTGTTTTGTTTTGTTTTGTTTTTTTGAGACAGAGTCTTGCTCTATCGCCCAGGCTAGAGTGCAGTGGCACGATCTTGGCTCACTGCAAGCTCTGCTTCCCGGGTCCCGGGTTCACACCATTTTCCTGCCTCAGCCTCCTGAGTAGCTGGGACTACAGGCGCCCACCACCATGCCCAGCTGATTTTTTTTTTTTTTTTTTTTTGTATTTTTAGTAGAGATGGGGTTTCACCGTGTTAGCTAGGATGGTCTTGATCTCCTGACCTCGTGATCCGCCCACCTCGGCCTCCCAAAGTGCTGGAATTACAGACGTGAGCCACTGTGCCCGGCCCATTAATCATTTTTAACAGTTTTTTTGGTTGAGTTCCTGAGGCTTTTCTAAGTATAAGACCATGTCATCTGCAAGCAAGGCTAATTTGACTTCTTCCTTTCCAATTTGGATGCTCTTTATTTCTCTCTCTTGCCTCATTGCTCTGGACAGGACTTCCAGTATTACATTGAATAAAAGTAGTGAAAGTGGGCATCCTGGTCTTGCTCCAGATCTTAGAGGAAAGGCTTTTAATATTTCCCCATTGAGTACAGTGTTAGCTGTGGGTTTGTAATATATATTCTTTATTATTTCGAGGGATGTTCCTTTGTTGAGGGTTTTTTCATGAAGTGATGTTGAATTTTATTTAATGCTTTTCCAGTATCTGTTGAAAAAGTAATAGGCTTTTTTGTTCATGATTCTGTTAATATGATATATCATGTTCACTGATTTGCTTATGTTGAACAATCTGCATCCCTGGGATGAATTCCACTTGATCATGGTGAATGATCTTTCTAATGTGATGTTGAATTTGGTTTGCTAGAATTTTGTTGAGGATTTTTGCATCTGTGTTCATCAGGGATGTTGGCCTATAGTCTTCTTTTTTGGTTGTGTCCTTGTCTGGTTTTGGTATCAGGGTAATGCTCGTCTCATAGAATGAGTTTTAAAGTATTCCTTCTGCTTCAATTTTGTTTGCAGAGTTTGAGTAGAATTGGTATTAGTTCTTTATATGTTTGACGGAATTTAGGAATGAAGCCATTAGGTCCTGGGCTCTTCTTTGATGGGAGACTATTATGGCTTCAGTCTCCTTACTCATTATTGGTGTATTAAGGTTTCTCTTTCTTCTTGGTTCAATCTTGGTAGGCTGTGTCCAGGAAAGTATCCATTTATTCTAGGTTTTCCAGTTTGTTGGTGTATAGTTCTTCATAATAGTCTGTCACGTATTGTCTTCTTCATAATAGTCTCTTTGCATTTCTATGATCTCAGCTGTTTTATCTCCGCTTTTGTTTCTGGTTTTATTTGTTTGGATCTTCCCTCTTATTTCTAGCCTAGCTAAAGGTTTGTTAGTTAATTTTGTTTATCTTTTTTTAAAAAAACCAACCTTTCATTTTGTTGATGTTCTGTGTTGGTTTTTAGTCTCCATTTCATTTATTTCTGATTTGATCTGTACTATTTATTTCCTTCCACTAATTTTGGGTTTGTTTTGTTCTTTCTGTAGTTCTTTCAGGTATATCATTAGGTTGTTTATTTGAAGTCTTTCTACTTTTTGACATAGGTGTTTATTGTTATTAACTTCCTTCTTAGTACCACTTTTGCTGTATCCCATAGGTTTGGGTATGTTGTGTTTTCATTTCCATTGGTTTCAAGAAATTTTTAAATTTCCTTCTTAATTTCTTTATTGACCCATTTGTCATCCAGGAGCATGTTGTTTAATTTTCATGTGTGGGTGTATTTTTCAAGCTTCCTTTTGTTACTGATTTCTAGTTTTATTCCATTGCGGCCAGATAAGATACTTGGTATGATTTCTACTTTTTTGAATTTGCTGAGACTTGTTTTTTGTCTCAGATATGATCTGTTTCAGAGAATGTTCTATGTGCGATGAAAAGAACGTGTTTTCTGCAGCATGGGTAAAATGTTCCATAAATGTTGATTAGTCCTGTTTGTGTACTGTATAGCTTAACTCCAGTGTTTCTTTGTTGATTTTTTGTCTGGATGCTCTGTCCATTACTGAAAATGGGGTGTTGAAGTTCCCTACTATTACTGTATTGCAGTCTGTCTCTCCTTTTAAATGTATTAATATTTGCTTTATGCACTCAGATGCTCTAGTGTTGCATGCATAGAATTTATCATTGTTATATCCTCTTGCTGAATTGACCCTTTTATCACTACATAGTGACCCTCTTTCTTTTTACAGTCTCGATAGTCTATTTTATCTGATACAAATATAGCTACTCCTGCTTTTTGGTTTCCAGTTGCATGGAAAATCTTTTCCCACCCTTTCACTTTCAGTCTGTGTGTGGCTTTATAGGTGAGGAAAGTTTCTTATAGGCAGCATATAGTTTAACTCTTGCTTCATCTGTTTAGACACTTAATTCATTCTGCCTTGTAATTAGGGAATTGAGTCCATTTGCATTCAGTGTTATTGTTGCCAAGTAAACTTACTACTGTCATTTCATTGCTTGTTTTCTGTTGTTTTAGAACTCCTTTCTTCCTTTTTTCTTTTGTTACTGTTTTTCTTTGTGGTTAGGAGATTTTCTCTGGTAGTATGTTTTAATTCATTGCTTTTTAGTTTTAGTGAATCTATTATAGGTTTTTGCATTGTGGTAACCATGAGACTTATAAAAACATCTTAGATTACAAAACAAAGAATAGAAATTTTTTTTTAAAAACCCTCTTTTTTTTTTCCCACCTCAGGTCCAGCTTTATTAACTAATACAAGTCCAACCTCTGGAACATTCAAATTCACTGTTGCAAAGTTTAATTAAAAACACAATTTACAAATATTTAATATATTCTAAAAAGCATTTCTAAGTTAAGAATGAAAAAGTATGTACACAATATATAATCAAATACCAGGTGGCCTCAACTTCCACCAGGCCACGTTCGTCTTTTTAAGTTCTTCAGTATCTTCTGTCAAATCCACAAAGTTGTTTGCCTTGACGGGGGAAGGAATGGAAATCCCCATTGCTTTTCAAACTCCATACGTGCTTACGATATCACCTGTGGAGTTACTTGCTGTGCAAGTTCTGTAAGATGATTGGTCACTTGTTCAGTGAGCTGCATTTCTCTGTATGAGGGACCCAAGAGACAGATCATGTTGGGAGGGGGTCTGGTGTTGAAACATTCATTCTGGGCTTCCTGGAGCTAGCTCCCTGAGCAATCTGGTGGTCTCATCAAGTTTCTTCTGGAATATTTCAGCTTCTTCAGAGTCAAAAACTTCAACTGGAATGCCAAAGTTTGTTACTGCTTTCAGCGCTATGAGCCTGTCTTGAGTATTGGAGTCCAAACACCCTGGTGGCTCTACTACTTTAATCCCCATTTCTTCTGCTGTGTCAAGTGTCCTAGTATGGCCTTCCACCTTCAGGCAATAACATCTACATCTCTTGCAGGGTCCTGGAATGCCCTCCTTTTGTTAAAACATCCAGTAAACTATCTGCTATGACATACGGATAATCTTGGCATGTGGCCAAAAACTCATGGATGCTGAAATCGCTTGGAAGATCAGGGTCTTCCCCATAGGTTGAATAGATTAAATTAGAATCATCCTTGCTGATACTTGCATACGTGGAGTCATAATGCGGTGCATAAGAACTGTAGAACCCATAATTCAAATACAACACTGGAGTGACTTTGTTCCTTTTATCCTCTTTGAACCCCTGCAGAGTATTCACTCCATACTGAAGTCTTCCAGTTGTCATTCCCAGTCTCACAGAGCAGTAAGCCTGGCTCTCCTACAGTGGGATCCACAGGATGGAGAAGTCCCAACATCGTTGTTCTGTCTGGTTTTCTTCTTTCAAATTCGCACTGACTTCACAAGCCGCCTGGTCAGCTTTCCTCCAGATTCCTTCACGATGCAGTCAAGCTGCTCCT
This sequence comes from Theropithecus gelada, assembly GCF_003255815.1. Classification (NCBI taxonomy): domain Eukaryota; kingdom Metazoa; phylum Chordata; class Mammalia; order Primates; family Cercopithecidae; genus Theropithecus; species Theropithecus gelada. The sequence goes on along the minus strand of NC_037671.1, from coordinate 136,040,481 downwards.
ACTTTCTGTCTAAATTATTGCTTTTAAACTTATCTTCAAGCATATCTTTGTCTTTCTTTTTATTTTCTTTGCTGGGACTCTTGAAAGCATGTATTTCGGCATCTCCAGAGTCCTCTCTTGGCTAGCAGCCTCTGTCCTCTCCACTCTGCGAGGTGTCTGTTATTTCTGCTTTCGAGTTTTCTGCAAGTCAGCCGTGAAGTCTATGCTCTGCTTCAGGCTCTGAATTCTTTCCTGGCTAAGAATTTTCATCCCTGAGTGCAACAGCTTCTTTGCAGCTTTATAATAAGTGGTCTCTGGCTTATTGTAAATCATGGCATTAGTACACATTAGTTTGAAGTTATCATTTAGTTCTTCTATAGACTGGTAGTCATTGTTCTTTTTTTATTGTTATTATACTTTAAGTTCTAGGGTACATGTGCATAACGTGCAGGTTTGTTACATATGTATACTTGTGCCATGTTGGTATGCTGCACCCATCAACTTGTCAGCACCCATCAATTTGTGCTTTACATCAGGTATAACTCCCAATGCAGTCTCTCACCCCTCCCCCCCATAATAGGCCCCAGTGTGTGATGTTCCCCTTCCCGAGTCCAAGTGATCTCATTGTTCATTTGCCACCTATGAGTGAGAATATGCGGTGTTTGGTTTTCTGTTCTTGCAATAGTTTGCTGAGAATGATGGTTTCCAGCTGCATCCATGTCCCTACAAAGGACACTAACTCATCCTTTTTTATGGCTGCGTAGTATTCCATGGTGTATATGTGCCACATTTTCTTAATCCAGTCTGTCACTGATGGACATTTGGGTTGATTCCAAGTCTTTGCTATTGTGAATAGTGCCGCAATGAACATACGTGTGCATGTGTCTTTATAGCAGCATGATTTATAATCCTTTGGATACATACCCAGTAATGGGATGGCTGGGTCATATGGTACTTCTAGTTCTAGATCCTTGAGGAATTGCCATACTGTTTTCCATAATGGTTGAACCAGTTTACAATCCCACCAACAGTGTAAAAGTGTTCCTATTTCTCCACAATCTCTCCAGCACCTGTTGTTTCCTGACTTTTTAATGATTGCCATTCTAACTGGTGTGAGATGGTATCTCATTGTGGTTTTGATTTGCATTTCTCTGATGGCCAGTGATGATGAGCATTTTTTCATGTGTCTGTTGGCTGTATTGCATGTCTTCTTTTGAGAAATGTCTGTTCATATCCCTTGCCCACTTTTTGATGGGGTTGTTTGTGTTTTTCTTGTAAATTTGTTTGAGTTCTTTGTAGGTTCTGGATATTAGCCCTTTGTCAGATGAGTAGATTGCAAAAATTTTCTCCCATTCTGTAGGTTGCCTGTTCACTCTGATGGTAGTTTCTTTTGCTGTGCAGAAGCTCTTTAGTTTAATTAGATCCCATTTGTCGATTTTGGCTTTTGTTGCCGTTGCTTTTGGTGTTTTAGACGTGAAGTCCTTGCCCATGCCTATGTCCTGAGTGGTATTGCCTAGGTTCTTCTAGGGTTTTTATGATATTAGGTCTAACATTTAAGTCTCTAATCCATCTTGAATTAATTTTCGTATAAGGAGTAAGGAAAGGATCCAGTTTCAGCTTTCTACTTATGGCTAGCCAATTTTCCCAGCACCATTTATTAAATAGGGAATCCTTTCCCCATTTCTTGTTTCTCTCAGGTTTGTCAAAGATCAGATGGCTGTAGATGTGTGGTATTATTTCTGAGGACTCTCTTCTGTTCCATCGGTCTATATCTCTGTTTTGGTACCAGTACCATGCTGTTTTGGTTACTGTAGCCTTGTAGTATAGTTTGAAGTCAGGTAGCGTGATGCCTCCAGTTTTGTTCTTTTGACTTAGGATTGTCTTGGCCATGCGGGCTCCTTTTTGGTTCCATATGAACTTTAAAGCAGTTTTTTCCAATTCTGTGAAGAAACTCATTGGTAGCTTGATGGGGATGGCATTGAATCTATAAATTACCTTGGGCAGTATGGCCATTTTCATGATATTGATTCTTCTTGTCCATGAGCATGGTATGTTCTTCCATTTGTTTGTGTCTTCTTTTATTTCACTGAGCAGTGGTTTGTAGTTCTCCTTGAAGAGGTCCTTTACATCCCTTGTAAGTTGGATTCCTAGGTATTTTATTCTCTTTGAAGCAATTGTGAATGGAAGTTCATTCATGATTTGGCTCTCTGTCTGTTACTGGTGTATAAGAATGCTTGTGATTTTTGCACATTAGTTTTGTATCCTGAGACTTTGCTGAAGTTTCTTATCAGCTAAAGGAGATTTTGGGCTGAGATGATGCAGTTTTCTAAATATACAATCAGGGACAATTTGACTTCTGCAAAGTGACAATTTGCAAACAGGGACAATTTGACTTCTTCTTTTCCTAACTGAATACCCTTGATTTCTTTCTCTTGCCTGATTGCCCTAGCCAGAACTTCCAACACTATGTTGAGTAGGAGTGGTGAGAGAGGGCATCCCTGTCTTGTGCCAGTTTTCAAAGGAAATGCTTCCAGTTTTTGCCCATTCAGTATGATATTGGCTGTGGGTTTGTCATAAATAGCTCTTATTATTTTGAGATGCATTCCATCAATACCTAGTTTATTGAGAGTTTTTAGCATGAAGGGCTGTTGAATTTTGTCAAAGACCTTTTCTGCATCTATTGAGATAATCCTGTGGTTTTTGTCTATGGTTCTGTTTATATGCTGGATTACGTTTATTGATTTGCGTATGTTGAACCAGCCTTGCATCCCAGGGATGAAGCCCACTTGATCATGGTGGATAAGCTTTTTGATGTGCTGCTGGATTTGGTTTGCCAGTATTTTATTGAGGATTTTTGCATCGATGTTCATCAGGGATATTGGTCTAAAATTCTCTTTTTTTGTTGTGTCTCTGCCAGGCTTTGGTATCAGGATGATGTTGGCCTCATAAAATGAGTTAGGGAGGATTCCCTCTTTTTCTATTGATTGGAATAGTTTCAGAAGGAATGGTACCAGCTCCTCCTTGTACGGTACTCTCTGGTAGAATTCAGCTGTGTATCCTTCTGGTCCTGGACTCTTTTTTTGGTTGGTAGGCTATTAATTATTGCCTCAATTTCAGAGCCTGCTATTGGTCTATTCAGGGATTCAACTTCTTCCTAGTTTACTCTTGGGAGAGTATAAGTGTCCAGGAAATTATCCATTTCTTCTAGATTTTCTAGTTTATTTGCATAGAGAACTGTTTATAGTATTCTCTGATGGTAGTTTGTATTTCTGTGGGGTCGGTGGTGATATCCCGTTTATCATTTTTTATTGCATCTATTTGATTCTTCTCTCTTTTCTTCTTTATTAGTCTTGCTAGCGGTCTCTCAATTTTGTTGATCTTTTCAAAAAACCAACTCCTGGATTCATTGATTTTTTGGAGGGTTTTTTGTGTCTCTATCTCCTTCAGTTCTGCTCTGATCTTAGTTATTTCTTGCCTTCTGCTAGCTTTTGAATGTGTTTGCTCTTGCTTCTCTAGTTCTTTTAATTATGATGTTAGAGTGTCAATTTTAGATCTTTCCAGCTTTCTCTTGTGGGCATTTAGTGCTATAAATTTCCCTCTACACACTGCTTTAAATGTGTCCCAGAGATTCTGGTATGTTGTATCTTTGTTCTTATTGGTTTCAAAGAACATCTTTATTTGTGCCTTTATTTCATTTTGGACCCAGTAGTCATTCAGGAGCAGGTTGTTCAGTTTCCATGTAGTTGAGCGGTTTTGATTGAGTTTCTTAGTCCTGAGTTCCAGTTTGACTGCACTGTGGTCTGAGAGACAGTTTGTTATAATTTCTGTTCTTGTACATTTGCTGAGGAGTGCTTTACTTCCAGTTATGTGGTCAATTTTGGAATAAGTGCAATGTGGTGCTGAGAAGAATGTATATTCTGTTGATTTGGGATGGAGAGTTCTGTAGATGTCTATTAGGTCCGCTTGGTGCACAGATGAGTTCAATTCCTGGATATCCTTGTTAACTTTCTGTCTTGTTGATCTGTCTAATGTTGACAGTGGGGTGTTGAAGTCTCCCATTATTATTGTATGGGAGTCTAAGTCTCTTTGTAAGTCTCTAAGGACTTGCTTTATGAATCTGGATGCTCCTGTATTGGGTGCATATATATTTATAATAGTTAGCTATTCTGGTTGAATTGATCCCTTTACCATTATGTAATGGCCTTCTTTGTCTCTTTTGATCTTTGATAGTTTAAAGTATGTTTTATCAGAGACTAGGATTGCAACCCCTCCTGTTTTTTGTTCTCCATTTGCTTGGTAGATCTTCCTCCATCCCTTTATTGTGAGCCTATGTGTGTCTCTGCATGTGAGATGGGTCTCCTGAATACAGCAAACTGATGGGTCTTGACTCGTTATCCAGTTTGCCAGTCTGTGTCTTTTAATTGGACCATTTAGTTCATTTACATTTAAGGTTAATATTGTTATGTGTGAACTTGATCCTGTCATTATGATATTAACTGGTTATTTTGCTTGTTAGTTGATGCAGTTTCTTCCTAGCATTGATGGTCTTTACATTTAGGCACGTTTTTGCAATGGCTGGTACCGGTTGTTCCTTTCTATGTTTAGTGCTTCCTTCAGGGTCTCTTGTAAGGCAGGTCTGGTGGTGACAAAATCTCTAAGCATTTGCTTATCTGTAAAGGATTTTATTTCTCCTTCACTTATGAAACTTAGTTTGGCTGGATATGAAATTCTGGGTTTAAAATTCTTTTCTTTAAGAATGTTGAATATTGGCCCCCACTCTCTTCTGACTTGGAGAGTTTCTGCCGAGAGATCTGCTGTTAGTCTGATGGGCTTCCCTTTGTGGGTAACCCGACCTTTCTCTCTGGCTGCCCTTAACAGTTTTTCCTTCATTTCAACTTTGGTGAATCTGACAATTATGTGTCTTGGAGTTGTTCTTCTCGAGGAGTATCTTTGTGGCGTTCTCTGTATTTCCTGGATTTGAATGTTGGCCTGCCTTACTAGGTTGGGGAAGTTCTCCTGGATGATATCCTGAAGAGTGTTTTCCAAGTTGGTTCCATTTTCCCCCTCACTTTCAGGCACCCTAATCAGACATAGATTTGGTCTTTTCACATAATCCCATACTTCTTGAAGGCTTTGTTGATTTCTTTTTCCTCTTTTTTCTTTAGACTTCTCTTCTCGCTTCATTTTATTCATTTGATCCTCAATCGCTGATACTCTTTCTTCCAGTTGCTCAAGTCGGTTACTGAAGCTTGTGCATTTGTCATGTATTTCTCGTGTCATGGTTTTTATCTCTGTCAGTTTGTTTATGGCCTTCTCTGCATTGATTATTCTAGTTATCCATTCTTCCATTCTTTTTTCAAGATTTTTAGTTTCTTTGCGCTGGGTATGTAATTCCTTCTTTGGCTCTGAGAAGTTTGATGCACTGAAGCCTTCTTCTCTCAGCTCGTCAAAGTCATTCTCCGTCCAGCTTTGATCCGTTGCTGGCAATGAGCTGTGTTCCTTTGGAGGGGGAGATGCGCTCTTATTTTTTGAATTTCCAGCTTTTCTGCCCTGCTTTTTCCCCATCTTTGTGGTTTTATCTGCCTTTGTTCTTTGATGCTGGTGACGTACTGATGGGGTTTTGGTGTGAGTGTCCTTCCTGTTTGTTAGTTTTCCTTCTAACAGCCAGGACCCTCAGCTGTAGGTCTGTTGGAGATTGCTTGAGGTCCACTCCAGACCCTGTTTGCGTGGGTGTCAGTAGCAGAGGTTCCAGAAGATAGAATATTGCTGAACAGCGAGTGTACCTTTCTGATTCATGCTTTGGAGTCTTCGCCTCAGGGGTGTACTCCGCCGTGTGAGGTGTGGGGTGTCGGTCTGCCTCTAGTTGGGGATGTCTCCCAGTTAGGCTACTCAGGGATCAGGGACCCACTTGAGCAGCAGGCAGTCTGTCCGTTCTCAGATCTCAACCTCCGTGTTGGGAGATCCACTGCTCTCTTCAAAGCTGTCAGACAGGATCGTTTGCGTCTGCAGAGGTTTCTGCTGCTTTTTTTGTTGTTGTTTAGCTGTGCCCTGTCCCCAGAGGTGGAGTCTACAGAGACAGGCAGGCTTCCTTGAGCTGCTGTGGGCTCCACCCAGTTCCAGCTTCCCAGTGGCTTTGTTTACCTGCTTAAGCCTCAGCAATGGCGGGCGCCCCTCTTCCAGCCTCGCTGCTGCCTTGCCGTTAGATCGCAGACTGCTGTGCTAGCAAGGAGGGATGCTCCCCGGGTGTGGGACCCTCCCGGCCAGGTGTGGGATATAATCTCCTGGTGTGCCGTTTGCTAAGACCCTTGGTAAAGCACAGTATTGGGGTGGGAGTTACCCGATTTTCCAGGTGTTGTGTGTCTCAGTCCCCCTGGCTAGGAAAAGGGATTCCCTTCCCCCTTGTGCTTCCCAGGTGAGGCGATGCCTCGCCCTGCTTCAGCTCTCACTGGTCGGACTGCAGCAGCTGACCAGCACTGATTGTCCGGCACTCCCTCGTGAGATGAACCCGGTGCCTCAGTTGAAAATGCAGAAATCACCCGTCTTCTGTCTCGCTGGCGCTGGGAGCTGGAGACTGGAACTGTTCCTATTCGGCCATCTTGCTTCTATTCCGTAGTCATTGTTCTTGATCTTTTCTTTCTTTCATTTAAAATCCATTGGGCATTTAATGATCATGAAGTAATGAGGAGCAGTAAAATCGGTCACAGGAAATGAAAAGTAAGCACTTGGATCTTTTCTCTGCAATTGTCTTTCCAGTTGATTCAAAGCTTCTTGAAGGGGTGTCTGTTCTTTTTTGGCTAAAGTGCTTGTGAGAGGCTTCTCATGGGGCACGTCTAATCTCACAGAGGCGTGACACTGGAGGTTTTTTCTGCGTCGTTCTCCACCGGGTCTCGATCTCGCTGCTTTTTCTCTTCCTTAACTCTTATATTTTCTCCTCTTTTCTTCCCCTGGAACCTGCTTCTCTTCTTTCTTTCTCTTTTTCTGCTTTCTGTCCTTGTGTTTGTCATGATCGTTTTTGTCTTCGAAGAGGCTGGAGTCGTGCCCTGAGCTGCTTGTGGAGAGTTTGGTGGCTTCGTTCCCTCCTACTTTGAGGACCAGCTTCAAGGGCTTCTCTACATACTCCTCATAGAGGTGTTTGTCTGACTTGTGCTTCTTGCCCATGTCCGACGGAGCCCCAGTGCCTGCCAGCCGCACCAGGCCCAGGCCCGCCACTTCCGGTCCGGGCCCAGGGCGGGAGCAGGGCCCGGGAAGCCCCGCTCGAGAAGCTGAGAAACCCTCTTTACTATAACTCCACCACCCTCCCCTACATTTTGACACTATGTTGTGTTAATTTTTATATTTTTAAATTGCCTCTCTCTTAAGGTTGCTGTAAGTATTATTGTCTTTGGTAGAATTGTCTTTTGGACTTCATACCAACCAGAGTTACAAATGGATTGCACACCACAAATTACAGTAATAGAGTATTCTGGTTTGTTTGTGTGCTTAATTTTACCAGTGGTTTTTATAGCTTTACAAGCTTTCTTTTTGTAAGTTAGTGTTTTTTTCTGTCTGTTGGAAGAACTTCCATAAGCATTTTTTGTAAGATGGTTCTGGTAGTGGTGAATTCTCTTAGCTTAAGTTTGTCTGGGAAAGACTATATATTTGGCTGGGCACAATGGCTCACACCTATAATCCCAGCACTTTGGGAGGCACAGATGGGAGGATTGCTTGAGCCCAGGAGTTCAAAACCAGCCTGGTCAACATAGCGTGATCCCATCACTACAAAAGAAGTTTTAAAAAATGAAAAGACAAAACAAAAACCGTCTTTTTTATATTTGAAAGATAGTATTGCTCAATACTTTATTCTTAGATGGCATTTTTTTAAAGCATGTTGAAGACGGCATTCCACTCTCCTGGCCTTTATAGTTTCTGTTAAGATGTCTGTTGCCAGACAAGTTAGAGCACTTGTATACATCATTTACTTATTTTCTCTTGCTGCTTTCTTTGTCCTTGACCTTTGAGTGTTTGATTATTATGTAACTTGTGAGTAGTCTTATTTGCATCATATCTATTTGGTGTTGTCTCACCTTTATTCCTGTACCTGGATATTTATCTTTTTCTGAAATTTTGGGATTTTTTTCTGTTATTTCTTGAAATAAGCTTTTTACCACTTGCCCTTACTTAACAAGAGCACTTGCTCTTAAATACCAATAAATTTCTTTGATTTTTGTCTTTAGAGGTAATTTTCTATGTATTAAAGGCAACCTTCATTCCTTTTCATTGTTTTTTTCTTTTTTCTCCTCATGTATTTTCAAATAGCCTGTCTTTGAGCTCACTGACTTTTTTTTGTTTCATATATCCTGTGATTGAGAGACTCTAATGAATTTTTTAATTCACCAAATATATTTCTCAGTTTTAATTTGTTTGTTTTCTTTGTATTATTTCACTCTCCTTGTTAAATTTCTCTAGTAAATTTCTGTATTACTTTTCTGTGTTGTCTTGTAGGTTATTGAGTTTCCATCGTGCTGTTGAAAGCATCTAATGAATTTTTCTGTTCACCAAATGTGTTTCTCAGTTTTGATTTCTGTTTGATTTTTTTTTGTATTATTTCGATCTCCTTGCTAAATTTCTCTAATAAATGTCTTAATTACTCTTTTGCGTTGTCTTGTAGGTTATTGAATTTCCTTATACCTGGTATTTTGAATTCTTGGTCAGAAAGCTCATGTCACCATCTTGTTAGGGTCAGTCACCGATTCCTTGCTTTGTCTGTTTGCGGTCATGGTTCCCTGTTTTCGGTTGTTTGTTGTGGATATACATCTGTGTCTTTACATTCAAGGATTAGTTATTCATTCTAGTCTTCTCTGTCTGGCGTGTTTTGGTTTTTATTGAATATGCTTGCTTAGAGATTCTTTGAAGTTTACCTGTTAATTTTCCTTTTTTTTTTTATTCTTAAATCTGCTAGGTTGCTGCCTCCTTTTCAGCACTAGGTAGTGCCTTAAGCCCAAGTTTGCATACATTCTAGTAAACAATCAGAATGCTGCCCATCCTGAATGAGGGAGGTCCCAAAGGGGATATCCTGATAGTGTGTGAAGGCTGGGTAGAGATTCATGTCCAGTGAACCTGTGAAACGAACCTCTTACAGTGTGGTACTGCTGAACACCCACTCCAACCTGGCATCTCTTTTGGCTGATTTACAAAGCAGAGTTTCCAGGACTAGGGATGGTAGTCCCACCACCTCCTCTCTTTATTTCTGGCTGTTTTCAGGGATATTTCTCCCTTAGGTATTTCCACTGCTCCCGATTATTAGGACAGGGACAGGTCTGTTGCCAACAAACCCAAGGTGGTGGAGAAGCCAGTTGTCCACCTCAGTTATACTTTTTCCAATTTAGCAACTCTGAGTTGGGACAAAGTTTTCTGCATGCTTGGTGCTGGACCAATTGAGGGGAGGGGCACTGTGATTATGAAAGTCTAATTTGCTTTCTTTTGCTTAGAGTTTTTTCACTTCTTTGTGGTCTTGGGAACTGTCTCCTTCTCATATTTGAGTTCTGGGATATTGCTCATGATCATGTCAGCACTGTATATGTGGTTTTGGTTTTCTGTGGCGGTGAGCAAAGCCAGCTTACTTCTATACCACCGTTTTAGAACCAGAAGTCTCTGTCCATTTTAAAATTGTATTGTCTTTTTATTATTGAGTTGTAAAGTTGTTTGTTCTAGATACAAGTCCCTTATCAAATATACGATTCACAATTTTTTTTTCATTCTGTGCTTTGTCTTTTCAACTTTCTTTTAGACAGGTAAAAGCTTAAGGTCCTTCAGTATTCAGCTACCATAAAATATGGTTGAATAATTTACTAAACTTGCATATAATGTTAATTACCCATAGTATTTTATTTATTTGCATTTGAAGGAGGATTTAGATATTTATATACAAATTTGACCAGACAGTAAGTTTATCTTAACTTTTAATGTTGCTTTAAATTGTCTGAGATGAATTTTCATGTCATAATCAGAATTTTTTTTGAGACTTTGGTTTATTTATGTTTCAGTTAAAATACTACAAAAATTAATGTGTGTGACCATTCTGGCTAAATTATCTGAAACTAAAAAGTATTTGTCTTACAAGCCAGAATTTTATTTTTCACTAAGATTAATAATACTAGTTACTTTTATGACATTTAGTCTGAAAGGTGCACATTTTCTTGGAGATTTGTGCTTGAAACTACTATTAGAAACTTTGTTTTTTAAGACTGAGCTTTTTAGAAAAAGTTATACCATGGTGTGTGCCTTTGAGCAGTACCCATATAGTTTCATAGTCATTGAAAATCAAGAGAATTACTGATTTACTTTCTATAACAATAATTGCATATTAAATTGCTTATGAACTTTGGATACAGCATTTCATCAGATTTCTGACATATTAATCTTAAAAGAATTATATTAATCATAAAATTACTGTTGTTCAGTTTGGAGGTTGACCCTTAACCCATTTATGCCTAGTGTTCCATTATTGGGCTGCTAAGCTTGTGGGAGTTCTTTATATGCTACTGCTCAAGGTCATCACCAAAGTCTGATTTTTCACACACAAAAAATTGCAATCTCTGGTATAAATAGGTTAATTGATTCCCTTCTAGTTCCCTTACATAAAGGGGAGATGTTAGGATGTTATATATGTCTTCATTGTTTATAAGGAGAAAGAAAATACTTTATAAGGAGAAAGTGAGATTTAAATCCATCAAAATTTCTACTAGACTCAGTTGAAAGCCTTCTTAGAGGCCACCCAATTTGAAAAAGACATCCTGTGCATCAGTTTTACAGTAACAAATTCTTGGTTCTCCGACATCAACTGTGGGTGCTCTACAATTCTATTCAATTCTGACACTGGCTACTACTAATGCATACCCTACAGGGTAAGGGTTCTGTCTGATAGTACTGCTCACTTCAGACACCAGCCACAAATGGAGTCCCTAGGCTCCCTGCACTTCTGCCCTACCTGAGGCTATCCAGGAGCCCCCAGCTACCAGTCTTCTCATTGGTACACAGATAAACATTTAACACTTAAAAGAGTTGAAACGTTTTAGGAGCTGTGTACCAGGACCAGGGGCAAAGATCAAATATGTTTTTCTTCTTTTATCATAGTATCACACCCCCTCTTATAAATTTTTCATTTTAGTTATTGAACTTTTCAACTCTGGAATTTCCATTTGGTTCTTTTTTATAATTTCTATCTCTTCATTGGTATTCTCTATTTGGTAAGATGTTGGTCTCATGCTCTCCTTTAACTCTCTTGACTTGGTTTCGTTTAGTTTTTTGAAATACTAATAATAGCTGGCTTAAAATCTTTGTCCAGTAAGTCTAACACCTTGGCTTCTTCATGAACAGTTTCTGTTGTCTGCTTTTATATATATATATGTATGTGTGTGTGTATATATATGTATGGCACCATATTTTCCTGTTTATATGTTTTATAATTTTATTTTTGTTGAAAACCAGACATTTTAAATTATGTATCATTTCTGGAACTTAGATTCCTCCCTACCCCACCCCCCCAGTTTGTTTTTGTTATTGCTGTGGTTTATTTCTTTAGTGATTTTCATGGGCTAATTTTTGTATAGTCTCTATTCTTTGAAGTCTCTTCTCAGCTGGCATAGTGGTCAGTTAATGGTTGTCCAGAGATTGCTTTAAATGCCTCTTTTCTCAGCTTTTGCTGAGGGGCTCTGTGAGTATGTTGGGGCAGAGCCTCAAGATCAACAAGAGGCAAAATATTAGTCATCTGAGGTTTTTCCCGGGCATGTACATAGCCTTACATATGCTTATGGCCTTCTAAATTCCTTTGACTGTATCAAAGTTTTTCCAAGCCCCTAGTGGACATTTCATTCCTCAGTTTGTACTTTTGAATTTTTTGGTCAACCTCTTGTTAGACCCAACTGGTAAAATTCCTCCATGCAGCTACAGTGTTAAATAATTGCTGTTGATTGTTTTCCACAATGACTCTCCAGCATATAGGGCTCTTCACGTAGAGTGAGCCCTTAGTCAAATCAAAAAAAGGCAAGTGCTAGGAATGGAGTGTTGTTCAACAAGCTGCCACACAAGTCCAACAGTGGCAGTTTTCTGAGGGTAGCTACAGCTTTGGAGGAGCTCCAGATGGGTTCCGGCTTGTCCAGTGGCTGCCTGGCTGCTAGTTTTTACAGCTACTGTGGATGCAAGGCTTTCATTTTCAAGACTGTTTTGAAGCTGCAGAGGGAGGGATCAGATTAGAACAAGTTAAATGCCACAAAGCTTGCTGTTTTAGCATTCATCTGGTGTTCCTGAATAAATACTTCTTGGATTGTTGCAAACCTTTAATTTCCAGAGTTCGGGAAAAGGTTGCTTTTGACAGTTTTTGCCAGTGTTCTTGTTGCTTTTATGAAGGAACAGATATTGAAAGATCCTTACTCAGCAATTTTGTAAATGCCTCTTTTCAGTCCTATGTACTTTTATCTACATCCTGCCACCAATCTCTGATCCAGCCTCTTGTTACTTACCTGTTTCTTATATTTCTACTGGATCCTTGGAACACTGGTTCCATGGCTAATATGCTTATATTATCAAAATTTCACTATTAACCTCCCCTTCTTGCCTGGTAGCCCACTCAGGGCTCTGTCTCTTACATCTCACATAAATCAAAATACTCAGTGCCTCTCTTAAATATCAGTATTCCTCAGGATTCTTGCTTAGGTCCCTTCTCTTGTATATCCATTCTCCCTAAGAAATCTTACCTAATTGTTGCTCATATTGGCAAATCTATCTTCTGCTCTAGCCCAGATCTCTTTCTTAAGCTCCATATCTATATGTGTTTCATTTAAATATCCATTTGGAAATTCTATAGACATGTAAAATTCTATAAATGCAAAACAGAAGTCAACCCGCCCCTATTTTACAGTTTTCTTTGAATGACATGATCATCCATCTGGTTGCCTAAGCCAAAAATGTAAGAGTCATCTTTGATTTCTTCTGCCTTATCCTACTCTCAAATTCCAGTTACCATAGCCTCTTGATTCAACTCCCTATATCCTTGACCTTTTCTCCACCTCCACTGACATCTCGACTGAATTCCTCCAGCAGCCTCCTAAACAGATTTTCCTTTCTGTAGTTCTGTTGCCAGTGTCCCCACAATGTGTCCACGGAGAACTTTATAAAATGCGAATCCATACGGGTCATTAGTACATGCATGTGCGCGCGCACACACACACACACACACACACTGTTCCTCTCTCTCATACGCTTTTTTTTTTTTTTTGAGCCGGAGTCTCGCTCTGTCACCCAGGCTGGAGTGCAGTGGCACGATCTTGGCTCACTGCAAGCTCTGCCTCCCAGATTCACGCCAAGTAACTGGAACTACAGGCGCCCCCCAGCACGCCCGGCTCATTTTTTGTGTTTTTCTTTTCAGTAGAGTCGGGGTTTCACTGTGTTAGCCAGGATGATCTTGATCTCCTGACCTCGTGATCCACCCATCTCGACCTCCCAAAGTGCTGGGATTACAGGCTTGAGCCACTGCGCCCGACCTCATACTCCTTTTCTTTCTCTCCATTGCACTCCTTGTTTCATCCCACCTACAGTTTTCCTATTCCCAGATGCCATGTTTCTCTTGCTGTCAGGTTTCTGTACATACTGAAAACATTCTTCTTCATTTGCTTGGCTTAATCTGATTCATAATTCAGATATCAGCTCAAAAGTCACTTCCTCTGATAAGCCTTCCTAGATTCTCACAAGTCTGAGTTAGATACTTGTGGATATAGCCATAGGATTTTGTACTTATTGAGCACCTGTCATACCATACTGTAATTGCCTATTTATTCATTATTTTCTCCAAGTAGACTGTAAAGTCCATGAAGTCAGTGGCTGTTTTATAAGCAGCCTGTGGTTTAGCACTGAACATTGGGTCTCCACAAATTACTTGAGTAGAGAAATCATGACTACATTTATGAATAAAGGAACCAACTATACCCAGCACTATATATACAAAGATACATTAGACAAATGTATGAATAAAGTAGACTTTTGAAACATCTGGTATTTCAGGGATATAGTTTCTCTTAGTAATATGGGATTAATCATTTAAAGCCAATGATTCTAGATAAAGTTCTGTATATTTTATTTGAAGAAATAAAATGGCATAAATAAATGTGAAACTCGTAAGTATTATTTACAAATAAAAGGAGAAAATGAAAGGAAACTGTTACATATTATGCTTTGTTTTGCCTTTAAGGCAAAATATATATATATTTATAATATAAATATATATAAAAAACAATCGGCTATCACCTGGTCTCATGTACTATGTTATTTTATAACTAATTTTCATCTGACTATAAATACATCATAAACATTTTCTTATGCTAGGAAATACACTTAAACATCTCCTGTTGCTGAGGTTAGCAAACTTTTTCTATAAAGAACCAGATAGCACATATTTTAGGTTTAGAGGGTTGTAGGGTATCTGTTGCTACTACTCAACTCTGTCTATAGCAGAAGCAGCCATAGACCATTCTAAATGGCTGTGGTGTATTCTAATAAAACTTTATTTACAAAATCAGACAGCAAGCAGCATTTGCTACAGAGCCACAGAGCTATTATACAGATATAACATAATTTACTTATTTCCCTATTTTTGGAAATTTAGATTATCTTCATTTTTTTTCACTGTTGTTAGTCATACTCGCCTCACATCTTAGTATCTGAATCTTTGTGTACATTTTGAAGTTTTTCCTTAGGATAAATTCTGAAAGCCTAATTTCTGAGGCTAAGAGTACATCCTTATGACTTTTTTTTTCCAGGAGAATAGGTAATTTAACGCTTTCTGTGACTGAGTTTTGTTTAGTTTGTTTTGTGGTTATGTGGAGATGGGATAAGAAAGATGGAGTAAAATTTAGAAAGACAGAAGCAAAGGAAGACTGGAAGGAAACAGATTGAGTTAATGATAGTGATATAAAACTTGAGATGTTCCAGGAATAAGAAAATATGCAAATTTTTATAAACATAAATTTTCTTGCTCACATGCCAAGTTTTTCTGTTTTACAGCTCTGTTGAGGTTTGTTTAAAACCTTGTTTAGATTGAATTTAAGATTTGGGAGATGGGATATGCAAATTACACAATAAATATTTCTTATTCTCCTAAGATACTCTTAGGCTATCACTATTTTGATTTTAATTATCCATCAGCTTAAAAAAAAAAAAAAAAAAACTTTTCTATTCCAGATGATGATAGAGAAAGAAGTCTAATTAATTAGAGCAGAGATTGGCAAACTACTATCCATGGGCCAAATCCTTCTTGTTGCCTATTTTTGTAAATGAAGTTTTATTTTAACTCAGTCATGCCTGTTCTCTTAAGTATTGCTTCAAGCTGCTTCCAGGCTACAAAAGCAGAGTTATGTAATTGTGTCAGATACAGCATACCCCATAAAACCTAAAATATTTACTGTCACCTTCCAGAAAAAGTTTGCAGACCCCCAAATTAGAGGAATGGTACATTTAGTCTTTGTGTTTATTGAAACTGAATCTACAAAAATACCCCAAGTAATTTTGCTACAAATAGGCTAACAAGATTTTAGATGGACAATTTAGAGATCAAATCAAGACACCTAAATTGCAGAATAAAATGTTGAAAAATGCCATAAGAAATGTTGGGATATAGAGGACTTAATGTTTTGTTTTGTTTTTGTTTTTTTGAAACAGAGTCTTGCTCTGTCGCCTAGGCTGGAGTGCAGTGGCGAGATCTCAGCTCACTGCAACCTCTGCCTCCCGGGTTCACGCCATTCTCCTGCCTCAGCCTCCCGAGTAGCTGGGACTACAGGCATCCACCACCACACCCGGCTAATTTTTTGTGTTTTTAGTGGAGAGGGGTTTCACCATGTTAGCCAGGATGGTCTCGATCTCCTGACCTCGTGATCCACCCGCCTCAGCCCCCCAAAGTGCTGGGATTACAGGCGTGAGCCACCATGCCCAGCTGATGACTTAATGTTTAGAATAATTCTGGGTTCTGTGAAAGATGAAATTCAGAGCACCCACATACTCCCTGTTGAAGAGGCATCTGCCTTTTGTTATGTACTTACACACAATGGGAAGTAGCCAACACCAGAGTTTGTTATGTACTTACACACAATGGGAAGTAGCCAACACCACAGAGTTTGTTGTGTACTACACACAGTGGGAAGTAGCCGGCTCCACAGTTTTGCCATGGTGTCAAGTTTTGATGGCGCTTTTAAAAATAACTTTTGTAGTTTCTGAATTAGGGAACATCAATCAAATTGGAAGATTCAAACTCTTCAATTTTTGAAACCGGTGTACATGGGCTTATTCTCCCAAAGACGATCTTGTTTCTGTTGGACTTGTCTCACTTCAGTTTGCCATGATAATAAGAGGGAACCTTCAGAGGATGTGAAGGGGAGTTGTTGCTTAAAGGGTATGAAGTTTCAGTTAGACATGATGAATAAGTTCTGGACGTCAGTTGTACTGCATGGTGACTATAGTTAATGTATTATATATTTGAAAATCGCTAAGAGATTAGATTTTAAGTATTCTTACGACAAAATAATAAGTATGTGAGGTGATAGATATGTTAGCTCGATTTATTCATGGTGTGTACATATCAGAGTGTCATGTTGTATGCCATATATATGTACAATTTTTATGTATCAGTTTTCTTCAGTAGAGTTGAGAGAGTAGGGATATTTTCTTTCCTTAAATCTGTATGTTACCTAGAAATACCTAATGTCCCGAGTCCTTTAAGAATCCAAAATCATTTAGTAGAAGGTTTCAAAATACCATAACTTTCACTAATTTTATAAAAACATTCTTGAAAGCATCTTGTATATAGAACTTCTAGAAGTATAGTGGAAAAGTGCCTGGACTGAAGTCACAAGTTCTTAACCAGACCACTAACTAGATGTTGAGAAAGGCTGGGTTTCTAGTACCAGCTACCTATCTCTGGACTTCTTTTAGTAGAAAAGCCACTAATTTTAATGCTAAATCCACTGATTGGGGGGCATTTTCTCATGGTTTAACCTAATCCTTACTAACGAGAGTTGTAGTAGACTAGTTTATCTCTAAAGACTTTACAGTTCTGTATCTCCACACATTTGTGTGAGGTAGAGCTAGTGGAGGGAAATAAATAGAAGTGGTCTGTATCTGGTCAAGGTAAAGCAATGCTATTACAGAACTACAAATTTTATGGTAATAAAAGACATACTATTTCCAAAAAGCAACTGACTCTCGTGTTCATTTTTACACATTTCTCTTTCCTTATTTAACTTTTGAGTTTCTTATTTTATCCTGTTTCTTTCATGTTCGCTTTATATCATTCTTATTCTGTATTAGAGCTGTTAGTGCTATGCCAAGAATTTCTTGTGTTGTGGCTGTTCTTCAGGAGGTTGTTCCTGAGGAAGGTTGATGAGTAAGGCACTGAGCCATCTCTAGCTGCAGGAGGACTGGAGAGAGAGGTGTGTCTTTGTTGACAGAGTGACTACAGATTTGGATGGCACTGCAGGTCATTCAGGGTAGGAAAGTGCAATAAGCTGGGGACCCTTCTCAATCCCACACACCCATGTCCTTCTGTAACCCTGATGGTAGTTATATTAATTGTATCAGAGTCTCTCTTTTTTCATGGATGTGTTTCTTCAGATATTCAAAGGCTTTCACATCATTCCTTTCTCCTTAAGCAGTTATTCTGTTTTGTTGTGGGTTCTTTAATTCATTTAATAAATATTTGTTAAGCACATGCCATGTGTTTTTTGTTGAGTTCTGGGGACACAGTGTTCATCACCTCCCTGAGAGTTTGCCATCAAATGGGAAAGTCAGATAAGGAAACAGGCAATTATAATACGAAATAAAAACTGAGGAATTAAGGAAGCCAACATTGACTTTTTTAAAACATTGAACCAGCATGGTTAATGGAAAGAGTATTGGTTTTAGGTTTTGTTGATCCGGATTCTATTGCTTAATAGTTATGTGACTTTGGGAACACTAACCTCCATCAATACTGCAAGATTATCCTAAGTTTTAGAAATACATAGGTAAAGCACTTACCCTAGTACCTGCTGAGTAAATAATTTCTTCCTTTTTCCCAAATTGTACATCCCTAAATTGTTGTAATTCTGAAGCCTATAAATAGAAAGTCAATTCCTCTGGCCCCTACTTCACAGGCGATGTGAAAACTGGATATAAAATTATTTTTAAGACACTTTGTGAACACTCTGCCCATAAACTATTAGTACAGTCCAGTTTTGTAATTGTTTCTTGTAAAATTTATCCAAAATTCCATTATTAAGATATATTGACTATAAACAAATACCTTAGGAATTTACAGTATTGCTTGTAAAATATGGCATTGCACCAGTAATTCTGTAATCACTGGTCTTGAATTTGTCAACTTAAGAGGAAATACTTCACTGTCTTCCCACCTCCCTCAGCCTGTAGTTTAGCATACCAGTTACTCTTAGTCAAATTGTGGTTTTTGTCCGGAAGGGTAATGGTTATGACATTTATTCTTGAGATATTTAAAAAGCAGTCAAGTAAGTCATCAGTAAATTGATTAAATCTATTTTCTTGAGACTCATCAATATAGTTTGAATGTTCTCTATTTGAAGAATTGAAAAACTATAGAATTTAGGGATTAATACCATGTTGTATTTAGAAATGAAATAGCCAAACTAGAAACTGAAATTGGTATAACAGCAACACAGGTTTGTAATTTTTCAAAAGCATGACAGTTGGTAGTTCACATCAGAATATTACAGTTGGGAGAATCAAATCTTGTTTCATTATGTGACTGATCTTTCCAATTTTGCTATGCTTTATGTAATAACTGTTCCAGATTTATTTTTCTGTCATAAGTGTACCTTAAAAATAAGAGAAGCTAATGTTATTCTTTATAAGAAATGTAAACATTAAGATATCAACACAATGTAGAACTATTTTCTCTATATTTTATATAAATCATTCTAAATCATAAATGAGAAATAGTGATCAAACAAATATTTACGTTCCTACCAAAAGAAAAGGCCCAGTGAAGCAGGGTGAGGAAGGATAAGGGGTGGGGAAGAAGCCTGAGGCTTGTGTTGGTAGGAGCACCACAGTGAGACTGGGTGACAGCATGAGAAAAATGGATGTGTTCTTCCATCACTGCTGTTCCCTCTGTTTGAATTAGACAAATGGCACATACCCAAGGGGAACTAGGGACAATGCTCTGAGGACAGTAACCACTTCCATACAGCCCTGCCAGATTCGTGAGAGCAATGGTGCATCTGCTTTTTGTTGCCATTGTTGTTACTTAACCTTGTCATGGACACATTGTTGTTTCTGTGGCATTTCTTTTGTGGGTTCTCACTCATACTACTTTCTTTATCATGGCTATGCTGGATTGTCTGTTGGCAAGTCAGCACCATTTACCCTTTCGGCACCTTGACTGATACACTGGTTTCTGAGAAGTGTGCATGTTGGCTTTTTTCCCCTCTGATTTTATCTCCCCTTGTTCCATACCACCAAATATAAAATTTAGATACCCCGAAATCCATTACAGATAATTGATCTGTAGAGATTTTGTTTTGATTTGGTTTTGTCTTTTTTTTTTTTTCCTTTTACTGGCAAAATTTCATTTTTACCCTCCTTCCCACTGCAATAGCAAAATTCCACACACTGGAACTGCTTTTACATCCCCCTTTCTCCCAGAGCTGCCTCTCTTTTAAGGAAGGCTCTTGTTTGAAAACATTAATGCCAAGAAAGGCATTCATTGATTTATTTAGTAAACTTTTTGTGAATTTTTGTAACCTTCATAACACTGTGCTAAGTGGTATTTATAGATGATTCAGTGAAGTACACAAAACTAGTTGGATTATGAAGGTAAAATAGTCAAAATATATTCATCAAAACTACTGTTTAAATCATACTATTATACAAAGCTTGTATTTACAGAATGTTTCCAAATGTTCTGTTGTAAAATGTAGTTAATACTGGTTACTTTCAACTATGGGTTAATTTTTTTCAACTCTTCCCTTAGATAAGCTGTGTTGCCATTATAACATTTAAATGAGTTTCATGCTGAGTTTTGTATTGTTAAACTGTGTCTGGAAGCTAAACTTTATAATGTGTTACATTTTAGGTCAGAAGACATGTCTTCATCTACATGGCATCTTTCCTTACCTCTATGTGCCATACGATGGTTATGGACAGCAGCCAGAAAGCTATCTTTCTCAGATGGCATTCAGTATCGACAGAGCACTTAATGTGGCTTTAGGCAATCCATCTTCCACTGCTCAGCATGTGTTCAAAGTGTCATTAGTATCAGGAATGTAAGTATATGATAATATATTTTATAATTTCTGTTTATGTTGCTATTCTATTTAGAGGAAAACACATTCAGTTGATATACTCTATTTCTTTTACTTCTAGTCTAATGCAACTGCAGTGAATTTCTTGCTGTAACTTTTTAACATGAATTTTTATGTCAGTGGAAGGTAGAGAGTCAACAGTGATTTTTGTTGTTTCCTTTTCCATTTCTCTGCTTCCTAGAACTATAGAAATTCATGTAATTTATTCAGCAAATATTTATTAAGTACTTTTTATATGCTAAGCACTGTTCTAAGTACTTGGGATATATTGCTGAACAAAACAAAGATCCCTGCCCATGTGGAAGTTACATTCTGCTATGAGAAACAGATAATAACCAATAAATACAACATTACATTAATTTATTTGCTATATGATAATTAGAACGGTGTAAGGAAAGAATCTATACAAGCAGGATAAGAAGGATCAGTAGTATGGGGTAGGGAAGTAGACTAGTGACAATTTTAGAGTAATCAGGGAATGTATCATTGGTAAAGTAACAACATCTGAGCAAAGACCTGACAAAGTAAGGGAGTAGGAACAGCATGGAGGCCAGGTGACTGAAATGGAAGAGTAAAGAAGAGTTGGACTAAATGAGGTAAGAGAAATATGAGAGGATAGAGATTGTGAGGACCAATGATTCTCAAAGTGTGGTTTCCATACTTTGGTTTCCTAGTATCACCTACTATCATTAGTTTTACCTAGCTTGACAGCCATGAGAATATACCTGTCAGATCTCCAGATACATAGAGAATGAGTGAATGGCCCCAGCTACTATACGCTCAATTCCAGTCTCACTCCACATGACCTGCTTTCCATAGGCTACTCTTACCCTGTGACTGAGCATGGCAAAGATACTAAAGCAGGTCTGTAAGACATCCCTCTGTCCACTTGAGATGAGACTGGTATCTAGGTCTGGTGGCTATGCCAGCTTCTTCTGGCTCCCTTCTTATTTTCTCTTACATTTGGCATTTACTTCTTGGACTCGGACTAAGACACCTGGGAACTTGGTAATACTACATTCTTGGGGCCCTGCAATTTGTGTTTTAATAAGCCTTTCTGATGATTCTTATGCCTGCTTAAATATTTGGTTATCACTCAGTAGGCTAACATAAGGACTTTGACTTTTACTCTAAGTTATTACGTGATTTCAAGCAGCCAAGATCTGGCTTAAACTGGAAAGGATTACTTTAGCAACTGTATTAATAATAGATTGTAGGGGGACAAGAATAAGAGCAGGGAGAGAATTAGGACATTAATCTGGGTAAGAAAATATGGTGGCTTGATATTAAGGTAGAAAAGACCTAGGAATTAAAATTAAAACAAAAAAGAAAATAGTATGGCTTGAACTAGGGTGGTAGCAGGAAAGTAATGTGGAGTCATCAGCTTCTGGATCTATTCTGAAGGTTGAGTTAATATACTAGATTTGCTGTTTGATTGGGTAGGGATTGTGAGAGAGAAATCAAGGTTGACTGCAAAAATTTAAGTGTGTTCTGCTAGTAAGACGGAAGGTGGAGGTGGAGCCAACTGACAGGAAAGATCTGGAGCTCATACAGGAACATTTGAGTTGTTTTATCTCTGTATGAAATCCAAGTGGAGACCTTAAATCTCTGCTTTCTTCCACCTTAATCTAGGCTTTCCTCTGGACCATGATAGTATCATTTTAATTGAATTTCGTTCTATTTTTATCTCATTCCAGAGCAACAGAAGTACTCTTCTTATACTGTAAATTTAAAATAATTTAAAAATTCTTGAGTGGCTTCATATTGTTAATAGAATACAATTTAAACTTCTAGCCATAACCTATGTGACCTCACCCCTGTCTATCTCTGAAACTTTGCTTTCTGTATTCCATTCAGAAACAGTGATCTTCTCTCAGTTACTCTGCTATCCAAGTTGTTTCTCACCTAAGTTCTTTGTATATACAAGTTTCTTTCCTTGAGTATTCTACCCTTCCCCAAGCATTCAGATCATTGACCTCTTCAGAGAAGTTTTCTTTGACTATCCCACTTAAAATAAGGTATTTTAAGTAGGGCATTATTATTATTGTTGTTTTTATTATTCTGTATCTCAGCCCATTATTTGTTTTCTTAAGCACTTAATACAGTTTGCAGGTATTTTAATTTTCATTTATTTACTTAATTTTTATGTGTTTCTTCCACTAGCATGTAAACTGCATGCTCGTGCACTAGCATGTTATGAGATGGCTCAATAACTATTTGGTTGGATAAATGAATGAGGTGAAAGTTTACACTCATCCTATAACAGAAGCAATAATTATGTTAGGGATAATTATCTACTTTATCTTTTAGTTTTGTTTATTCTTGATAGTTTCTAATAACTTTCCTATATATATCCTCATTTCAAAGTTGAGTCTCCAAACAGCCCAGTGAAATGCATAGTCACTAATCTTCCTGTATTTTTGTATTTGTTAAAGACATTGCCACATTTTTAGAGAAGTTGAGTTACAAATCTGGATACATGGGGCAAAAGATGAGCTGCTCACTCTAATTTTTCATTGCAGTTTTCTTTTTTCTTCTAATTTTTTGGTCATTTTATTCCCTAGATCCCCTTTTTCCTTCTCATTCACTCTACCTTCTCTAATTCCTTTACTCCTTCAATTTTTCCTACTTCTTTTAAGTTACATAAAGTTGCATCTAGCTACCAAATTAACATTTATATGAGGTTTAACTGTATTCATTTTAGACTATCACTATCCTGAGGCTGAGTTAAGAGATAGGATCATGACCTTGGGCAAATTTCTGGGATTTCTTCTTACTCATGATTTTAGAGAATCTTCTGTAAAGAGATTCTCAATCCATCAAAATTAATTAGGTGAGATTTTTCACTATCCACACTCATTTTCCTTCCTGTTGATATACTTTAAAAACTAACTCTAATTACGAGATACGATTTTTTTAAACATGAAAACATCTACTTTCAAACTCTTCCATTCTACTTTTTTTCCCCCAAAGAATCTCCTTGATAAGGAATTCTTTTGGCAAAACCATTCATCTGGCTGAAGATAGCCCATATTTCCAGAGAGCTACCTTTGTATGTATGAAACATACCATAGCAGGAAAGGGCTGTAATTAAGGTTGAATTTGCTAGTGAGAGAGAATGATATCATTTATGTAATGTGTCTTTCTTTAACCCATTCTTCATGGCAACAAAATAGGGTGAACAGCAGCAAACTAGACCGGAAGTGGTATTATAAAAAGTTAAGAAAAGGGTGAAGGGTGAGAGGGAGGGACGGTCAGGTGAGACTTTTCTGAGAAGGTAAATTAAGCAGAGTTCTGAATGAAGATTAAACAAGCCATGCGGAAGTCCAGAGCAGAGCTTTCCACTTGAGGGATGGAGTTAGAGGGCCTGAAACGTTAAGAGTGGCTGGAGGAGAAGGAAGAATGGTATGACTTGAGATTGGAGTGAGAGGCAAGGATGAGATGAGGAACCCTTTAGACCTTGGTAAATAGTTGGATTTTTTTTTTTTAAACAGAAATTACTTTATAGCAATAATACAGGTGGCTTAAAACAACTTAAAAAATTGTTTATACCCAAAATAATGACTCTGCTACCAAATTAGTCCTTTATTTGATGTCCACTACACTATTAGACATCACAGAGAGGTGGTGTCCTAATGAGAGTAAATTCTATTATCTACTGCCTGTCATAAGGGAACAATGTTTTTAAATGAAGAGTGATTGGGTTTATCCACCTAAAGATTTAACCATGTATTAACAGACCACTTTTAAGCCAATACAAAGCCTTTTATTTCATTCAAAAATTTACACCTGTTTATGTATTGTTTCTAATTAATCATCTTTGAAAATAGTTTTCTGTATATCAGAGGTTGTAGTGTAGTTTCAGATCCTCCTGAAATGATGTGAGAGTTCAGCTTATTTCATCTTGCACCGAGGATTTCTCTCCCTGTT
This sequence comes from Theropithecus gelada, assembly GCF_003255815.1. NCBI lineage: Eukaryota > Metazoa > Chordata > Mammalia > Primates > Cercopithecidae > Theropithecus > Theropithecus gelada. The sequence goes on along the minus strand of NC_037671.1, from coordinate 136,016,236 downwards.
ATGTAGTCTTTTGTTTCCCCCTTTCCTCATTCCAGCTGATACCCTGAGAAAAAACTCAGCCATAACATGATTAGGTTGCTTAAGTAAGTTCATGGTCTTTTTCAGTCTCTTAAGTTCCTGTCTACACAGTTTTTTCAGAGGCTTCTCTTGATATTGTTGTGTGTTGCAGTTTTACTCATGTCAGCTACTGAAATATATGCTGTGTGTACATATAATAGGTAAATTGTCTCTGCCTATTGAACTTATAAAATTAATAAACAGCTGAATAAGGAAAGTAATATAAATGTTGTTAAAGGACTTTGTTGATGAAGAACTTCAGTTTTTGTTTTTCTTTTTGTTTGTTTGTTTTTGAGATGGAGTCTTGCTCTGTTGCCCAGGCTGGAGTGCAGTGGCACAGTCTCGGCTCATGCAAGCTCTGCCTCCTGGGTTCACGCCATTCTCCTGTCTCAGCCTCCCGAGTAGCTGGTACTACAGGCGCCCGCCACCACGCCCGGCTAATTTTTTATATTTTTAGGAGAGACGGGGTTTCACCGCGTTAGCCATGATGGTCTCAATCTCCTGACCTTGTGATCCGCCTGCCTCGGCCTCCCAAAGTGCTGGGATTACAGGCGTGAGCCTCTGTGCCCGGCCAGAACTTCAGTTTTTAACAAAAAAATGAGAGCCAGAAGAAGGTGACTAAAGGTCTGTTTCTCTCGTATGTAGAGTAAAGCAAACAAAAATATGTTTTCTTATATGTGGAGTAAAGAAAACAAAAAACCACTTAAAGTCTTAATGTTTGAGATTAAGGGTTGGATGGTTTGCTCTTCCTTTTTGTCCACAGTTTTTTCAGAGTGATAATTTTTAATTCCCATCATCAGTAATGCAAAGAAAGTGATATTTTTTACACTTTTTAAAAAAGCTTTAGTATTTCATATGTTAACCTGTGCTAGGTTTAACTGAAAGGTTTGGGTTTTTTATAATTGTTTTTTGTAGGAGTGGATAATATTAAATGTAAGACTGAATTTGGCCAGCTGAATCTAATTAGGGCAGTAAGTTGCATTATTTCATCTCTGAATTATGGAAATCATTTGTAATATCTTTTTCTTATATTTCAGGCCTTTTTATGGTTATCATGAGAAGGAAAGACACTTTATGAAGATCTATCTTTACAATCCTGCAGTGGTGAAAAGGTACAAAAATAAATGAAACCAAAACATGAATAACTATCATTTAAGTATTTTAATAATAAAAAAAAATCTAGAAAGAAGGCCTCTGTAGTTTGTAGTCTTATTAAAGACAGAGACCGTAAAATACACATGTATGTGTATAGGGAGAGGCCAGTGGCTTGAACTCTATGAAGGATGTTTTAGAGGTGGAGGCTCCCAACTGCTTCTTCCCTGTTACAGATTAGAGAGTTCATAGAAGTAAGTAAGGAGAGATTATGCTGCCATGAATGATGTTAGCCCTCTTTTGGCCAGACCTTAGTTCAGCGTTAAGAGAAAGTTGCTCTTTAGCATCAAAGCAAGGAGAAATGTGTAGGAGTGAGTCCAGAGCGAGAGAGCTTCTGAGATCTCAGAAACCTGTTGACTCTTTTTACTAGATGTTGGTGAAATGTTATATTCCAGGTTTTTTGTTGGGTTTGGTTTTGGTTGTTTTTTCTTCTCTCAGTTAGTCTCCCTGCCTCTAGTTTATCCTCTCAATCATCTTGGAGCCCAGGTTATTGAGGGCAGGGAAGGGCACATATATGGAAGATTTTAATCATCCTTTCAGATTCAAAACAAGGATTTTCACTATGTATAGTAGCAAGCTAGGGTAAAAGTGGCCTTGGAGGTGTACTAAGTACTGTTTTTTCAGGAGGTCTTTGATGTTTTCAAGAATCTCTTCCATCTATCGGCTATTCCCATCTTTCTTTCCAATTCTATATTAATGTTAATAAAACTTTGCTAATTATACGCACACGTTCATACTCATAGAAACACCTTTCTCTTATAGCCATTCTCCTTGAAAGATTTATCCAACTTCTTACCTCTCATTCATTGTTTGTTTGTTTGTTTTTTTTGAAACGGAATCTTGCCCTGTTGCTCAGGCTGGAGGGCAATGGCACAATCTCAGCTCACTGTAATCTCAGCCTCCCGGGTTCGTGCAATTCTCCTGCCTCAGCCTCCTGAGTAGTTAGGATTACAGGCATCACCACCACGTCCAACTAATTTTTTTGTATTTTTAGTAATGACAGGGTTTCTCCATGTTGGCCAGGCTGGTCTAGAACTCCTGACCTCAAGTGATCCGCCTGCCTGAGCCTCCCAAAGTGCTGGGATTACAGGAACGAGCCACTGTTGTCGGTTTTCCCATTCACTCTTTAATTTATTCCAATATGGCTTCTACCCCAACCATTTACTGAAAATTGCTTTCACTAATGACCTCTGTGTTGCTAAATCCAATTTTAGGTCCGTCCTTTTTGACCTCATGGTGATGCTTATGATGCCTTAAAACAATCCTAAATGTCAGCTTCTGTGATATATACCACCTCTAGTTTTTCTCATACCAGTCTGATCATTCGTATTTCTGCCATTTTGTTGGTTTCCCTTTTAACGTCTATGGTTGTTTCTTAGAATTCTGCCTTAGACTTTCATCTTTTCTCTGCATATTTTCTCTTCCCTCTACAGATTTATCTACTCCCATGGGTTTGTTTGGTTTTGGTTTTTGTTTATCTTTATGCTTTTGACTTCCAAATGAATATGAGTAGCCTAGTTTCTCTCTAGAGCTTCTAAACAATATATCAAACCACCTACTGGGTAGATGGAATAGCCCAGTGGTTATGAGTGAGGGCTCACAAGGCAGAGAAAATTTGATTTGAATTTTAGCTCCTTTTTTTTTTTAAGAGACAGGATCTTGCTGTGTTGCCCAGGATGGAGTGTAGTGGTGCCATCATACCTCACTGTAACCTGGAACTCCTAGGCTCAAGGGAGGTCCTCCCACCTGAGAGCTCTTCTGCCTTTTATTTGTGTGATTTTTAAATCTGAGATAATTTCTTAATTTGTAAAATGGAGATGATCGTACCACAGACTTGTAATAAACGTTACTTGTAATAAAGTACTTTAGCACAGTATCCAATATATAGTGATCACAAATATGTTAGTTACCTTTGCTATGTTGATAAAATGATTATTATTTTCTTTGTGATTCTTTTCCAATATTATTGTTGGATCCCCACTATACCTAAATGCCCTTGTGTCTAACTTGAGTTTTGATCGTTATTCCCCTTCCAAAAAATCCCAAACAAACCAATTTTTCTTACAGTTCTTCCCCTTTCAAATAATTGCAACACCACTAACTAGCTGCTTAAGCAGGAAATCTAGGCATCACCTTCAGCCCCTTTTCTGTCTCACCCTTCACATCTAGTTAGTCATCAAGGCCTGATCATTTCACCCCTTATGTGTTTCCTGAATCGATACATTTCTATGATCCTTGTTATAGCCACCATCCTTAGTTTTTCCACAACAGCCTATTTACTCCTTACCTGTAGTCTTCTGTGTTCTATAGCTCGTCTGGTGATGTCACTTTTCTGCTATTCACCTCTCAGACAAATTTCACTGCCTCTTCACATCTCTTAACAGGCTCTGCATGCTCACTCTTCTCATTACTTCTCTATCCCTGCCTCTGACACTAGGTCACAGTCTTACTCAGTGGTTTCAGTTCCTGAATAAGCCATGTTTTCTCGTGACCCTTTACATGTGCAGTTTTATTTACATGAATACTCTTCCCTCTCTTCAGAGAAAAAAGTGCCTCTTTTTTAGTTTCTTGCTTAGAGACTTTCTCTAAGGTTTTGCAGAAACATCCTCTGCACCTCTATCTGATTAGTATCTTTTCTAAATGTTTAATATATTTCCTCACGTAGTACTTAACTATGCTGTGTATAATTGTCTGTTGTTTGTATTCATCATTGTGAAGGAAAAAAAAAACTCAGGAAAGAAAAATATCAAAATGGCAATACCTCTGAGTGGTGGGATTATAAGTAATGATTTCTTTCCCTTTTTTGAATATTTAATCTTTTCAAAATTATTTGTTATTTTTAAAAGAAAAATTTTATTTTAAAAACCTTTTGGTATTTTAATTTTTAAACATAGTATCAAATTGGCTTAAGACAAAATATTCTTCATCCATGCAGTTTTTTGTTATTCAGAACATGTTGCTTACTTTAAAACTTGATTGAAACTTTTAATTTCTGACAAAATACAAATTTCCAGTAAAACTGAAAAGAAAATTTTGTGTGCTAATAAGTACTTTGTTCTCTATATTTCTATATTTAACATTTTAGGGAACATAATTTTATGATAAAACTTTTTTTTTCTAATTTAGGATATGTGAACTTTTGCAAAGTGGAGCCATAATGAATAAATTTTACCAGCCTCATGAAGCGCATATTCCCTACCTCCTACAGCTCTTCATTGACTACAATCTTTATGGCATGAATTTAATAAATCTGGCTGCTGTCAAGTTCCGAAAAGCAAGAAGGAAAAGTAAGGTTAATTTTCAATCAAAGTTTGAAACGAGTGTTGTATAGTCAGTGATTTATAAAATATATATTTAGAAAATAAATGTTGAGTGACTAAAGAATGAAAAGAAATATTTGCTCAGTGGAATTAGATTGTCAGAAAAAGCATCTCAGAAAAACATTTTTTTAGTAACAGCTTTATTGAGTTATAATTTATATCCATTTAAAGAGGACGGTTTGATGGTTTTTAGTATACAGGCTACCTAAAAGGTATTGTGGGTTTAGTTCCAGACCACTGCAAAAGTGAACCCTTTATGTTGCTTAGCAATTGATACGTATTGTGATTCTTTTTTTTTTTTTTAACCTCAGACCTTAATGTTACTTTTTGTATTTTAGGAATAGTGTATGATACACAATTCTAGAAATCCCTGGAGTTGTTAGAGCCTTGTTACTCTAGTCCAGCACTTCCCTGATGAGGTGAATAGCTGTAAGTTAGTGGAGGTGTTGGTCTCTCAGCATTCCAGACGGATTCTTAAGTCCCTTGAGCCATCACCTCCACCAATGAACATCCTTGTCCATTTTATCTCAGTGGGTCTTGCAAGCGTTATTGTATTTCTTTGTGTGACATGACCTGAAAAATATTGCAAGCAGAGCTTTCTCTGGGTGAATTTGGTACTGCTTTAAAGTTGTTTATTTATAGAGCCTTTGATATTATGAACAAAACAGAATAACATGGTTATTTGAATAAGTTGATTTTCTCTCAAAACAAATTTATTTCTCCTTTTGCATTTGTAACTTTCTGAGGTGAAAATTAGGAGATTCCCAGGTTTTTTACTGTTGGAATGAAAAGTTACAGACGAGAGAAGGCTAGAGCATCTTGAATGGTGAATCCTTTCTGGAAAGTTTTCAGTATATTTTGCCCAGATCCATCAGTGGAATCACTTTCAGTGACAGCTATAGCCTTATGAAATGCACTTCTTAAATCATAAGACTTGAAAGTCAAAATTACTCTTTGACCCATGGGATGCAGAATGGATGTTGTGTTAGCAGGCAGGGAACCAACATTAGTCTTCTTGTACATCTCCATCAGACCTATTGGGTGACCAGGTGCATTGTCAGTGAGCAGAAATAGTTCGAAAAGAATCTTTTTTTTTTTGAGCAGTAGGTCTCAACAATGGGCTTAAAATATTCAGTAAACCATGCTACAATTGGTATACTGTCATCCATGCTTTTTTGATCCACTTATAGAACACAGGCAGAGTAGATTTAGCATAATTTTTAAGGGCCCTAGGATTTTCAGAATGGCAAATGAGCATTGACTTCAACTTCAAGTTACCAGCAGCATTAACTAACCCTGCCAAGAGAGTCCTTTGAAGCTTTGAAATCAGGCATTGACAGCTCTCTAGCAATGAAAGTTCTAAACAGCATCTTCACAGATAAGGTTGTTTTCATCTACATTGAAAATCTGTTATTTAGTGTATCCACCTTCATCAGTTATCTTAGCTAGGTATTCCAGAGAACTTGCTGCAGCTTCTGCATCAGCCCTTGCTGTTTCACCTATCTACAGTAAGGCTGTTTCATACGCTTGTGTGTTCCATTGGAGTAGCACTATTCATTTCCTTTAAGAACTTTTCCTTTGCATTCACTACTTGGCTAACTGGCACAAGAGACCTAGCTTTTGGCTTATTTTGGCTTCTGACATGCCTTCCTTGGTAAGCTTAATCATTTCTAGTTTTTTATTTAAAGTGAGAGACATGTGACTCTTCCTTTCATTTGAACATTTAGAGGCCATCGTAGGGTTACTAATTGGTTACTAATTTTATATTTGAAATCCATAATTGACCCATATAGTCGTCTTAACTTTGACAAAGACATAATGGTAATTCAATGGAGAAAACATAGCCTTTTCAACAAATAGTGCTGGTATAATTGGATGTCCATATGCCAGAAAATGAAAATAAAACATATTTTTATATGGTCTTCACACCTTATACATCACATGCACTTCACACCTTAAATAATAATTAAAATGCTTCAGAAACTTAAATGTAAATTATGAACCTATCAGAGTTCTAGCAGAAAATAAAGGGAAAATGTGTCCAGTCTTGAGTTTGGCAATGAAGTTTCAGATATAACACCAAAAGCATGATACATGAAAAGATAAATTACTGTTAGATTTCGTCAAAATAAAAAACTTTTACTTTGTGAAAAACAGTGTTAAAAAAATGAAAAGACAAGTCATGGACTGGGAGAAAATGTTTGCAAATTACATATCTGATAGAGGACTTGTGTATAAAATATATAAGAATTATTAAAAATCAACAATAAGAAAGCAAACAGTCCAATTAAAAATGGTGAAAAGACCTAAACAGACACTTGACCAAAGAAGATACAAGGATGGCAAACACGTGAAAAGATGATATTCACCATTATATGTCGTTAGGGAAACGGAGATTAAAACTACAAAGAACTACCACTATATACCTATTAGAATGACTACAATTCACAAGACTAACAATAACAAATGTTGACCAAGAGGTGAAACAGCAGCACTGACATTCTTTGCTGGTGGGAATGCAAAATAGTACAGTCGCTTTGGAAGACAGATAGTTTCTCAGAACACTAAACATAGACTTAGAGTACGACCCAGTGATGGCACTCCTAGGTATGTTTACCTAAGTGATTTAGGTCCACCCAAACCTGTATACAAATGTTTATAGCAACTTTATTCATAATTGCCAAAAATATAAAGCAACCGAGATGTCCACTCAACAGGGAAATGGATAAACTTTGATAACATTTAGTGATAAAAAGGAACAAACAATTGATTCACATAACATGGATGAATCTTTAAAGCATTTTACTAAGTGAAAGAAGCCAGACCAAAAAGGATCCAAACTGTGTGACTTCATTCACATGACATTCTGGAAAAGACAAAACTATAGAAGTAGAAAATGGACTGTTGGTTGTTAGGGTTTAGGAGAGAGGGAAGTATTGACTGCAAAGGGATGTACAGGGGAACTTTTTAAGAGTGAAGGAATTACTCTGTACAGTTCTGGGTTGGTGGATACATGACTATTCATTCTTCAAACTCTATAACCAAGTGATATACCTTAACCAAGAGATGAAGTTTAATGTCACCAGTTATTATGTCATGTGGGTGTCACGTGCCCCCTCATTTGATGTGATAACAAAAGTACTTCACCTCTGTGATATTCTTGCCAAAAACTCATAACCCCAGTCTACTCATGAGAAAAACATCAGACATACCCAAATTGGGAGTTGTCCTACAGGTTATCTCATCAGTACTCATGACTGCGAAGGTCGTGAAAAGCAAGGAAAGACAGATAAATAGACCAGAGGAGCCTGGGAAGACATGGCAACTGAATGCAGTGTGGTGTCCTAGATTGGATCCTGGAACAGAAAGAGGACATTAGTGGAAAAATTGGTGAAATTCAAATAAAATGTTTTGTTTAGTTAATAGTAACCTTCCAGTGTCAGTTTCTTTGTTTTGACAAATATACCATGATAATACGTTAACAATGAGGTAAACCAGGTGTCCGGTATATGGAAACTGTCTGTAGTACCCTTGGAACTTTTCTGTAAATCTAAAATTATTCAAAAATAAAAAGGTTACTGGGGAAACGAATAAGCTTATCATTGTCAAGTATAACCGAGAATCTAAGGCAGATTGAGGAATGGAAGAGTTTCTAGGGTATATAATTAGGTATTAGAGAAAGAGGAGATAATTTTCATAATTAGTTTTTTCCAGTAGGTGAAAAAGCACAAGAATAGTTTAAATTAGCAAATATACAGAAACCATTTATTTTATTTATAAAAGTTAAATTATTGGAATGGTACTCAGAAGGGTTTTTTTCCAGAATACAGGAAGTGTTTACAGATTTGAAGGCATCATTATGTGAAATTTATTAGGTTGGTGCAAAGGTAATTGCAGCTTTTGCTATTACTTTCAGTGGCAAAAATCACAATTACTTGTGTGCCATCCTAATAGAAGGGAAATTAAAAACAGGGAAATTGCAGTATGATAAAAGATTTACGTCTTCTTTCATCATATAGTTAGCCCTCAGGTTTTTGCTTTTGTTTAGTATAAGATAAAAGATTATGCTGAAATCATGGACAAAAATCAATGAATAATTTGTTTTATTTTGTCATGTTTTCTCAGGCATATTACAGTTTAACTTGACAGTAAACTTCTTGTAAGTAAATATATGTGTTACATATATGCAGAACTTCATTTTACCTGATAAATGTAATACATGTTAATGGAGTTTTACTTTTGAAAGTAAAATATATTCAAAAGCAAAAATGATTTAGAAATTTGTATATTATATGTACATATACAATTTTGCCTCAGCACTCAGTTGTGTAATCAGTGGTCAAATGAAATGGAAATGATGCTAATTACTGTAGTTGTTAAAGTGAAGTGCATAAAGTATGTAAATGGGACAAATTTTTTTTTCTTTTTTCTTTTTTTGCCCAACATGGGTAAAAGAGGAATAAATGGAGCAAATGTTTTGAGCACCACAGAGGCATTTTATATTTTTTTAACATTCACAGTTGAAAAACATATGTATATGTAATATAGAATTATATATATTTAAATTTGGGAGTTTCCATGTTCTTTAGGGAAATATGCTAAAACAGTACGGTGTAGTAACTGAATCAGTAAACCTGTGTAGATTATTTATTTGTGTCAATTTATTAGAAAATAATATTTGTTGTAATTTACAACTTGCAAAGTAATTTATTATAAATGCCCTATCCATACTGCAGCAAAGCCTTTTGAAATTTCTGAATGTATATAAGACCAGTTGCGTGTTTTGGCATACGTTTTGTCAAAATAGCAAAGATGTTAATGCCTTGTATCATTCTAACTATACCATCTTGTGATGCACCTAGCCAAATAAGAAAATCAAAGTACTAAATTTAGCTAGAGAGGATTGTAAATTTAGTATCTTAATGTTGGGATTCTTTTTGATGCCACTCATTCAATTTTCTTTTCCTTCCTTCCTTCCTTCCTTCCTTCCTTCCTTCCTTCCTTCCTTTTCTTTTTTCTTTTCTTTTCTTTCTTCTTTCTTCTTTCTTTCTTTCTCTCTCTCTTTCTTTCTTTCTTTTTCCTTCTTTCTTTCTCTCTCTCTTTTCTTTCTTTCCTTCTTTCCATCTTTCTGTCTTTCTCTCTTTTTCTTTTTCTCTTTCTCTTTTTCTTTTTCTTTTTCTTTTTCTTTTTGTTTTCTCACTCTGTCAGCCAGGCTGGAGTGCAGTGGCACAATGTCGCCTCACTGCAACCTCTGCCTCCTGGGCTCAAGCAATTCTCCTGCCTCAGCCTCCCGAGTAGCTGGGATTATAGGCATGTACCACCACGCCCAGCTAATTTTTGTATTTTATAGTAGAGACAGGGTTTCACTGTGTTGGCCAGGCTGGTGTCAAACTGCTTACCTCAGGTAATCTGCCCACCTTGGTCTCCCAGAGCGCTGGGGTTATAGGCGTGGGCCACTGTGCCCAGTCAGCTTTCTCTCCAAAACTTAAATTCCCGTAAGAAGTCACAACAAAGATACTAAAATTTAGAAACTACTTCCAAAGAATGACCTCAGGACTGTTTCTGAAACTGGGACATCTAAGCAGAAATGTGTAGTCTCTTCAGTTGCAGCTCAAATTCTATTTGCATTTGACCCAGGTTTCCAGTCATTGTTACTGCCATTACTTCTGGAATGCATTGTGTATTTTCTTTTTGTTCGGGGATTAGTATTAAAAGTATCTTTTGACTTTTATGTGGAATTTCCATTTTTATTTTAGTTGAGGCTCATGTAGATTACCGTAGGAGTATAGATTAAAATATTTAAGAATTTGTAATTCTTCTTTATTTTGTAAATAAGATATTAAGTATATCTACCACAATAGCATTTTATGTATCATACTTTTATTCTACTATGAAAGTATTGTGGCCATTTTTTCCTTGGATTTATACATCGCAGTTTTTTTTCTCCTCTTAGTTTTGAACCATTAGTCTCAATGGTTTCTTCCTGGGTGTGTATTTCTTCCTGTGTATGAGTTTTTAGGACACAATTTTAGTAACTAGTCACATAATTTATATATTATTTTACTTAAAGGGATCATTCCTATAGTTTGCTACTAGAGAAGTTTCTCTGAATATGTAGAGTGCTGAAAAGATGTAACAGTTCTCAATATGTATACACCTAACACCACAGTACCCAATATATAAAGCAAATATTAGATCCAAAGCAAATATTATTAGGTTTGATTATTAGCATCTGTCCAATGCTAAGAGTGGGGTGTTGAAGTCCCCAGCTAGCCAATACAATACACTGGTAGTTGGGGACTTCAACACCCCACTGTCAGCTTTAGGCAGATAATCTAGATAGAAAATCAAAAATTAATTTTGGATCTAAACTTCACTTTAGAGCCAGGCATCATAATCCTGACACTTCGAGAAGCTGAGGCAGGAGAATTGCTTGAGCCCAGGAGTTAGAGACTAGCTCAGGTAACATAGTGAGACCTCATCTTTACAAAAAATTTAAAAATTAGCCAGGTGTGGTGGCATACACCTGTGGCCTCAGCTACTCAGGAGGCTGAGGTAGGAGGATTGCTTATGCCTGGGAAGTTAAGGCTGCAGTGAACTGTGGTCACACCACTGCACTGCAGCCTGGTGACAGAACAAGACGCTGTCTCAATAAATAAATAAACTGTACTTTAGACCAAATGGACCTAACAGACATTTACAGAACATTTTATCCAGTAGTTGCAGAATACACATTCTTCTCATCCGCATATAGAACGTTCTCCAGGAAAAAATCATAAGTTAGGCCACAAAACAAGTCTCAACAAATTTTAGAAAATTGAAATCATATTTATTGTCTTCTGACCACTACGGAATAAAACTAGAAATCAATAAAAAGAGAAACTTTGGAAACTGTACAAATACATGGAAATTAAACAAAATGCTCCTGAACCTTTATTGGATCAATGAAGAAATTAAGAAGGAAATTTAAAAATTTCTTGAAACCAATGAAAATGGAAACAGCATACCAAAACCTATGAGATACAGCAAAAACAGTACTAAGAGGTAAGTTTATAGCAATAGGTGCCTGTATTAAAAAAACAGATTTCAAATAAACAATGTAATGATGTATTTTAAGAAACTAGAAAAGCAAGAACAAAGCCAAAATTAGAAGAATAAAGAAATAATAAAGATCAGAGTAGAACTAAACAAAATAGAGACTAAAAAAAAAAAAAATACAGAAGATCAGAGAAATGAAAAACTGGTGCTTTGAAAAGATAAATCAATAAATCGCTAGCTAGACTAACCAAGAAAAAACAAGACCCACATAAAATCAGACATGAAAGAGGAGACATTACAATTTATGAAACAGAAATACAGAAGATCATCAGAGACTGTTATGAACAACTATATGTGAACAAGTTGGGAAACCTTGAGGGAATGGATACATTTTTGGACACATTACAGCATACCAAGAGTGAACCAGGAAGAAATAGGAAACCTGGTCAGGCACAGTGGCTCACACCTGAAATCCTAGCATTTTGGAAGGTCAGGGTGGGAGGAAGGCTTGAGCTCAGGAGGTCAAGACCAGCCTGGGCAACAGTGAGACTTTGTCTCTATTTTAAATTTTTAAAAAAGGAAACCTGAGCAGACCAATCACAAGTAACAAGATTGAATCTGTAATTTAAAGGTCTGCCAGTAAAGAAAAGCCCAGGTCTGGATGGCTTTACTGCTGAATCCTGCCACATGTAGAAAGAAATACTAACACCAATTCTTCTCAAACTAGTTCAAAAATTTGAAGAAGGGGAAATTCTTCCTCACTCATTCTATGAAGTCAGCTTTATCCTGATACCAAAATCAGACAGGACACAACAAAAAAAGAAAACTACAGGTCAGCATCACTGATGAACATAGACACAAAAATCCGCAACAAAATAGTAACAAATCGAAACCAACAAAACATGAAAAAAAAAAAAAATACACCACGGTCAAGTGAAATTTATCCTAGGGCCAGGCACAGTGGCTCACACCTATAATACCAGCAGCACTTTGGAAGGCTGAGGTGGGTAGATCGCTTGAGCCCGGGAGTTTGAGACTATCCTGGGCAACATGGTGAAACCCTGTCTCTACAAAAAAATAAAAAAATTAGCTGGGTGTGGTGGCATGCACCTGTAGTCCCACCTGCTTGGGAGGCTTAGGTAGGAGGATGGCTTGAGCCCGGGAGGTGGAGGTTACAGTAAGCCAAGATCATGCCACTGTACTCGAGCCTGGGTGGCAGAGTGAAACCCTGTCTCAAAAAAAACTTATTTCAGGGGTACAAGGATTGTTCATTATATGCAAATCAATAAATGTGATATATCACATCAACAGAATGAAAGACAAAAACCATATGATCATCTCAGCTAACACAGAAAAGTTATTTGATAAAATTCAATGTCCCTTCATGATAAAAACTCCTGACAAATTAATCACAGAAGGACCATACCTCAAAAGACAAGGATGCCCATTTTTACCACTCCTGCTCAACATAGTACAGAAAGTTCTAGCCATAACAATCAGGCAAGGTAAAGAAATAAAAGGCACCAAATTGGGAAAAAAGAGGTCAATTTGTCCCTTTTTCGCAGATGACATGATATATATATGGAAAAACCTGAAGACTCCAGCAAAAAAATTGTTAGAACTGATAAACAAATTTAGTAAAGTTGCAGATTTTTTTTAAAAACACACAAAAAATCAATAGCATTTCTGTGCACCAATAACAACTAGCTGAAAAAGAAAACAAGAACACAGTCCCATTTATTATGGCTACCAAAAAGAATACTAATAAATTTAACCAAAGAAGTAAAGGTTCTATAGGAGGAAAACTAGAAATTACTGATAAAATTAATGGAAGTAAACAGTGGAAATAGACAAATGGAGATATCCCATGTTCATGGATCAGAAAAATTAATATTGTTAAAATGGCCATATTTTCCAATACAATCTAAAGATTCATAGCAATTCATAACAAAATACCTATGACATTCTTCATGGAAATAGAAAAAAAATTGTAAACTTCATGTGGAACCACAAAAGAGCCTAAATAACCAAAGCAATCCTGAGCAAAAAGAACAACTGGAGACATCACACTACCTGAGGTCAAAATAATACTAGAAAACTTTAGTAACCAAATCAGTATGGTGTTGGTATAAAAACAGACACACACACAGGCTGAGCAAAACAATACTACAAAGCTTTAGTAACCAAATCAACATGGTGTTGGTATAAAAACAGACACATAGGCTGAGCAAAATAATACTACAAAGCTTTAGTAACCAAATCAGCATGGTATTGGTATAAAAACAGACACACAGGCTGAGCATGATGGCTTGCTCTTCTAATCTCAACATTTTGGGAGGCTGAGATAGGAGGATCACTTGAGCCCAGAAATTTGAGTCCAGCCTGGGCAAGATAGTGAAACCCCATCTCTACAAATTAGCAAATCATGGTGGCGCATGCCTGTTGTCCTAGTAGCTTGGGAGGCTGAGATGGGAGGATCATTTGAGCCTGGAAGCTCAATACTGCAGTGAGCCATAATCATACCACTGCACTCCAGCCTGGATGACAGTGAGACCCTGTCTAAAAAAAAAAAAAAAAAAAAATTGTAGGACAGATACTCTGGGACATTGGTCTGGGAAAAAATTTTATGGCTAAGACCTCAAAAGCACAGGCAACCAAAGCAAATAGACAAAAGGGACTGTGTAAACTAAAAAGCTTCTGCACAGCAAAGGAAAAACAGAGTAAAGACACAGCCTACAGAATGAGAGAAAGTATTTGCAAACTATTCATGAAATGAGACTAATATCCAAAATATATAAGGAACTCGGCAAGAAAAAAAATAGTTTCATATCTGAGTAGACATTTCTCAAAAGAAGACATACAAATGACCGGCAGATATATTTTTTAAATGCTCAACATCACTAATCATCAGGGAGATGCAAATCAAAACCACAATAAGCAATCATCTTTCCCCAGTTAGAATGGCTGTTATGGAAAAGACAGTAACAAATGCTGGTGAGGATGCAAGGAAAAGGAAACTCTTATACACTGTTGGTGGGAATGTAAATTAGTACAGCCATTATGCAAAACAGTACGGAGGTTTCTCAGAAACCTAAAACTAGAACTACCATATGATATAGCAGTCCCACTGCTGGGTATTTATCCAAAGGAAAGGAAATCAATATGTCAAAGATAGATACCTATACCCCCATGTTTATTGCAGCACTATTTATAATAGCCAAGATACGGAATCATGACTTAAGTATACATCAGTGGATGAATGGATAAAGAAAATGTGATATATATACACAATGGAATTCTGTTCTGCCTTATTTTTTATGAAAATGAAATTCTGTCATTTGCAGCCACATGGATAGAATTGAGATCATTATGTTAAATAAGCCAGGCCCAGAAAGACAAATATCACATGTTCTTACTGATGTGGGAACTAAAAAAAAGTTCACCTTTAGCCAGGAGTCATGATGCACCCCTGTAGTCCCAGCTACGTGGGAGGCTGAGGCAGGAGGATTGTTTGAGTCCAGGAGATTGATTCCAGTCTGGGCAGCATAGCAAGATGCCATCTCAAAAAAATAAAAAGTAGAATGGTAGTTACTAGAGGCTGGGAAGGGTGTATGAGAAGGGTTCCAGGAAGATTTGAAGACAGACTGGTTAATACAATTAGACGAAATAAGTTCTAGTGTTTGATAGCATACAGGAGTGACTGTAGTTAACAACGATATATATTTCAAAATAACTGGAAGAGAAGATTTGAAATGTTCTCGACACAAATGATGAATAACGTTCGGGCTGATGGACATCCTAAGTACCTTGATTTTGTCATTACAGGTTGTATGCATGTATCAAAATACTACATGTGCCCCATAAATATGTACAAATATTATGTATCAATAAAAAGGGATCTGTAATTTATGAGTAATAAAATTTTTTAAAGATCGTTTACTGGCCAGGTGCTGTGGCTCATGCCTGTAATCCCAGCACTTTGGGAGGCCGAGGCAGGTGGATCACAAGGTCGGGAGATCGAGACCATCCTGTCTGACATGGTGAAACCCTGTCTCTACTAAAAATACAAAATAAATTAGCCGGGTGTGGTGGCGGGTGCCTATAGTCCCAGCTACACAGGAGGCTGAGGCAGGAGAATGGCGTGAATCTGGGAGGTGGAGCTTACAGTGAGCCAAGATTGTGCCACTGCAGTCCAGCCTGGGCGACACAGCAAGACTCCGTCTCAAAAAAAAAAAGACATTTATCTTCTAAAAAGTAATTATATAAAAATTAAAAGTAGAATTTATTCCTTTTACTTTTCTATTCCCAGGTAATACATTGTATGCAACTGGATCCTGCAAGAATCATTTATCAAGAAATTCTCTTGCTGGTACTTTATTTCGGTGGGAACAAGATGAAATACCAAGGTTAGTTAATGTTGTAAAGGAAATGAAAATTTTACATATATCCTAGTTGTGATCAGAAATCAGTGGTTACCATGATTAAATTTTAACCTTTTATTGTGTTGGATCTTTTTAATCTATACACTTATTAAAAAAAAGCAAACCTTGACATTAGTGTATTACAAGGAATAAACGATTTAAAAAACAGACCATGAAAGTGTACCTAGTTATTACCTACTTAACAAAAGGAATACGAGGTAGATATTGTTATACTTTTCTTCAGCATTCATCTTCATTGTCCATTCTAATTTGATATCCTATAACTTGTAAAAAAAATTTACATTTATGATAAAATAGTAATTTAAAACAAAAATCTAAATATTTTTAATAAAAACCCCTAAAATTTATAAATATTAAATATTTAATAAATTATTTTGACATGCTGTTTTTGAATAATATAATTTGTAATTTATTTGTTTCATTATTGATTAGACTTTTTTTGGAGACAGTATATTCCAAATGCTTGGATTTTTCTGTTTCAAAGCAGCTGTGTATTTGCTTATGCAAATTTTTTACTACATTTTCTATCTACTGGTGCTAATTTTTAATTAGCTCCTGTTCTGAATGTCTGAAGCAGTTTTGAAATAAGGGCAAGTTGTAAATTTCTACTGTGAGATTATATTTTTTGATGTTATTGTTTCCCTCCTTTCTCTCAAATGTGCTACTTCTGCAATATTCATCCTTGACATTTACGACATAGTTATTTCAAATTACGAAACTTTTTTATATAAGAAAACTGTTGATCATAAACATTTTTAAATCTGTTCATTTTCTGTTAAGTTGTATGAATGAAGAGGACAATTCACATTTTGTTGTTGTCAAGACAAGGTCTTGCTCTGTTGCCCGGACCAGAGTTCAGTGGCACAATCTCAGCTCACTGCAACCGCTGCCTTCTGGTCTCAAGTGATCCTCCCACTTTAGCCTCCCAAGTATCTAGGACTACAGGTGTGCAACACCATGCCTGGCTAATTTTTACAAATTTTTTGTAGAGATGAGGTCTTACTGTATTGCTCAGCCTCCCAAGTATCTGGGTCTACAGGTGTGCAACACCATGCCTGACTAATTAAAAATTTTTTTTTGTAGAGATGAGGTCTCACTGTGTTGCTCAGGCTGGCCTCCCAAGCCAAAGTTGGGATCACATTCATGAGCCACCAAGCCCAGCTGACAATCTACATTGGGAAATATTTTTTTTGAAAGAGAAAGGGATATATTATGATAGGTTGACTAATATATTCCTTCTCTATCAATGGTGAAAAGATATGTGTGTATGAGTATCTAAATATATACCTGTGAGTACATACATACATATATTATTTAAGTTGTAAAAATTCTGTGGTTTAACAAACTTAACATAAAATATTCCATCAAAATTTCCTTTAAAATAGACGATGGAAAATGAGGTTTTGCTAACATGTTTTTCTTAAAACGTTAAAAAGTGTTTCAAGGCCAGGGCACAATGGCTCACACCTGTAATCCCAGCACTTTGGGAGGCCGAGGTGGGCAGATCACTTGAGGTCAGGAGTTCAAGAACAGCCTGGCCAACATGATGAAACCCCTTCTCTACTAAAAATACAAAACTTAACTGTGCATGATGGCACATGCTTGTAATCCCAGTTACTTGGGAGGCTGAGGCAGGAGAATCACTTGACCCGAGAGGTGGAGGTTGAGGTGAGCTGAGATCGCACCACTGCACTCCAGCCTGGGCAACGGAGTGAGACTCCATCTCAAAAAAAAAAAACCAAAACAAAGTGTTTGAAATAAAAAGTTAATGAAATTTGTCATCACCCACTTTGTAGTAAAATTATGGATCTCCCCTTTTCCACTTGGTGTCTGTTTTTGTACAAGTCCTAAATTTTGGAATGAGTAAACTAGGAGCCACACTAGATGTTATCTCTTCATTCTGTTAAGTAGGATCAATTATGTGGTATCTTCCTTATCTTCTCTTTTGGGGCACTGATGAAAAGCAAATGCTTTTGAGTCAAAGATCCTGAATGGGAAACAATCGTTTGTAGTTCTTATAAAAATTAATGACCTTGTGGTATCATTACTTTTCCTAGCTATGATCCCACTGTTGATCATTCATGTAGTTTATCAATTCTGTAGTTATGAAGAATTTTAAAGTATTCCCCATCTCAGCAGTAGTTGAGGGCAGGAAGAATGGTGAATTATCATTTGCCCATTTCTCAGTGTGCTCACCTTCCCTTATCTCTTATTGCACGTTCTCCCTTGTTTTTTGAATACTGAAAAAGATGTCTCTAGGCAACTGATTTCATATGTGCATGGTTTTTTATGCATTCCTCTGTGGTTTTCATATTATCCTATCCCATTCTGCCCCGGGTATGACCGTATGCTAAAACGTTTTATATTCCTTTTTATATAAAATCTAATGAACCAAAATATATAGAATATACTTCAATAGGATCTTAATAGGGTTGTCAGTATATGTTTTGTATTTTTCTCATCCTATTTTTCTTTATATATACACAAAGTATCAATTTTGTCATGAATAATTGTGTATTAATCAGGTTTTCTGGGTACCAGCTAAACATAAGATAATTGTATAAGTAAGAAAAATCTTAGAAAATTTGCTCTCACATAATTATTGTTTTTTATATCCTTTAATTGCAGCTCTTTAATATTGGAAGGTGTTGAACCACAGAGTACATGTGAATTAGAAGTGGATGCTGTAGCTGCTGATATCTTAAATCGTCTGGACATTGAAGGTTCATACACAATTATTCTTAATACATGTTTTTATTTTTTTTAATGAATGACCGGCCAGGTGTGGTGGCTCACATCTGTAATTCCAGCACTTTGGGAGGCCAAGGTGGGTGGATCATGAGGTCAGATCGAGACCATCCTGGCCAACATGGTGAAACCCCATCTCTACTAAAATATAGAATAAATTAACTGAACGTGGTGGCGGACGCCTGTAGTCCCAGCTACTCTTGAGACTGTGGCAGGGGAATTGCTTGAGCCCGGGCGGCAGAGGTTGCAGTGAGCCAAGATCGCACCACTGCACTCCAGCCTGGTGACAGAGCAAGACTCTGTCTCCAAAAAAAAAAAATAATTAATGACCAAAGTAGAATAGAAAAAGTAGGAAAGAAAACTTTACGAAGAAACTAAGATATTATAGAAGGAGGATACAAAATGTTACGAAGATTGCTTCTATACTTCTACTGAGATAGTAATTAATTTTTTGTTTATATTTTTGTCCAAATGACTATATTTGAATAGATACCCTAAAATAAGTGTGACACTAAATAAAATTAGCTAATATAAAGTAATTTAATGTACTCTGCCTTTTAATTTCTTAATTTTCATATTGTATATCAGCAAGGGTATTCTTAGGTCTATTGACTGTCATCAGATGTTTGAACTGTATTCACTTGCTGGATTTTGGGGAACCACTAGAAAGAAAGCTTAAAAAGGACTAACACAATAAGTGTAGGTTGGGATAATTTGTCCACTTTATTACACAAAATATATGATAGATTTTTTTAAAGGCAGTATTTATTAAAGAAAAGTTTAGATTTCTTTAGGCGTTTTTTTACTTTGACCCTGTAATATTGAAATATTATTGTGATTACAGCTCAAATTGGTGGAAACCCTGGTCTACAGGCTATATGGGAAGATGAAAAGCAACGGCGAAGAAACAGAAATGAAACTTCTCAAATTAGCCTACCTGAGTCACAAGGTATAAACGTAATAGTGCTTTGATTATTCTTTTAAACCAAGTATTTTAATGGGAAAGTTTGTCATTGAGTTGTTCCTTTGACATTAGATTTTACTTTTCAAATGACCTTTTGTTTTGTATTTTTCTTGTTGTCATTGCTGTACAGCCAGTATTTATCTTTATAACTATCTCCAAATTGTCACTTACTATCTCTCTCTCTGTAAGAAGTTGACATTTTTACTATTCTTTGTTTTTAGTGTACCTTGTCCTCTTGCCTCACTTTTTTGTTTTCATTCTCTAGTGTGTTCTAGCCGTCTGTATTTCCAAATGAGCTATAGAAAACTCACAGAAGATCATGAATTTCAACTTAGGAACACTGTTTAATACATTAAGCTTTGAAAATGTAGCCATTGAAATGCTGCCCACAGTTTATTTTCTGAGTATGTCATATAAGCTCTCACTTCGTTCATTATGTACAGCTCTAAAGAAATACTCATTACTAAATGGTGCCACATTCAAAAAGAATTTGAGGGGGTTCAGATAATACCATGGATACAACAGAATTTTAAAAATAAAGGTAAAAGAATGAAAGACATCATTCAAAAGACAGATATATTATTTCAAAACACAGCAGTAAGCCTATAGCGAAGTTCAATTAAAATTGTTACATCTTAGGCACTAAAATGTTTTGATAAACTTTGAGTGCCTTTTATTTTAAAAATAGAAATATATTTTATAAGGGGATTATTTTTAGTTTTAGGATACAATGTATTTATAGGTAGAGAACAGTTTTTCTGTTTCAGATTTAGATTATAATTATAGAACTTAATCTTGAACTGAGTTTAAATGCCTAATTTTGTAACTTTAGTAACAACCATTTCTCTTTTGTGTGATTCTATAGTAATACTACAGTTAGGTTGTATTATATATATTTAGAGAAAGATAAGAAATTGCTACCATTTTTAAAGCTACTTTGGGAGAAAGGAAAATATTTCATTCATTTGCTATCTACATTTTTTAATGCACTTTTAAAATTCAAAGATCACAGGTTTGTGCCAGCAACAGAAAGTGAAAAAAAATTTCAGAAGAGACTTCAGGAAATTCTCAAACAGAATGATTTCTCTGTGTAAGTGGTTATTTATTATAGATCTCAGAACTAATTTTATTCCTTTGTTATCTAGTCTGTTATAAAGGATATGTTTTAATTAAGCAGAACATTATCAGGATCTGTGGACTACAGTGATGGATCCCAGGAGTTCTCTGCTGAGTTAACATTGCACTCTGAGGTTCTGTCTCCTGAAATGCTTCAGTGTACACCAGCCAATATGGTAGAGGTTCACAAAGACAAAGAATCAAGCAAAGGTAAGATTTGCTTTTCATGTATAAAGAAACTACTAGAACATATATCTAGCACTGAGATGTTAATATTTGATTGAGTTTGCTAGGAATTTTTTTCCCTACGAAATAAATATTGTGGATATAGCAAAAATGTCTCCCATTCTGTCACCCTTTCTGCATCTCTAAAGGTAAGGAGTATCCTGAAGTTAGTGCAAACTGTTACCATATATAATTTTTATATTTTCTTATAATGTTTGCCCACCACATATACCATTGTTTTAAGTTTTTAATTTTACATAAATGATGTTCTACTTGGCGTAGATGAAGCAACGTGCTTTTTTCAGTCAGCATTATATTTTTAAGCAACTTGAGGTTTAATTTACATAGCATAAAATTCAGTCATTTTAAGTGTATAATCAGTGATTTATAGTAAATTTACAAAGTTGTGCAAACATCTCCACAATCCAATTTTAGAATGTTTCCATCAGTCCACAGGATCCCTTGTGTCCATTTGCAGTTATGCCTGTTTCTACCTCAAACCCCAAGTAACCACTAATAATACATGGGCCTTGTGTAGATACTGTGTATTATGTAAGTGAAACCATACAATATATAGTATTTTGTGTCTGGATTCTTTTACTTAGTATAATACTTTCAAGGTTTATACATGTTGTAGTATCTATCAGTATGTATGGAGATACCACATGTTGTTAATCCATTTATCAGTTGATCAACATTTGAGTTGTTTTCACTTTTGATTGGTAAGAATAGTGCCGCTGGCCAGGTGCAGTGGTTCATGCCTGTAATCTCAGCAATTTGAGAGGCTGAGGCGGGCGGATCACCTGAGGTCAAGAGTTGGCAACCAGCCTGGCCAACATGGTGAAACTCTGTCTCTACTAAAAATACAAAAATTAGCCAGGTGTGGTGGCGCACACCTGTAATCCCAGCTACTCAGGAGGCCAAAGCAGGAGAATGGCTTGAACCTGGGAGGTGGAGGTTGCAGTGAACCAAGATCATGCCACTGCACTCCAGCCTGGGCGACAGAGCAAAACTCCATCTCAAAAACAAAAAACAAACAAACAAAAAACAAAAAAAAGTGCTGCTATAAGCAGTAAAGCATAAATTTTAGGATAAATATCATAAAAAGAGTTGTAAAATGATATAAATAGTAACAAACGAAACAGTTTAAGAATAAACTTCACTGAAAAGATTACCTCTGCCAAGCAAAAGAATTGCTAGGGCATGTGGTATATTTGTGTTTAATTTTAAAATAAACTCCCAAGCTGTTTTTAAAGTGACAGCAATGTTTTACTTTCCCACCAGCAATATAGGAGAGTTTCTCAGGCTCTCCATCCTCACTAACACTTGTTATTATCTGTCTTTTTTAATGTAGTCATTCTAGTGTATGAAATAGAATCTTACTGTGGTTTTAATTTTCATTACCCTCATTACTACTAATGTTGAGCATCTTTTATGTCAACATTATAACTTTGAAATTTATCTTTGATCATTCATTTTAGCTGCTGATGACTGTTCCATTTTAAGACTAAACAACAGTGTTACCTATTTCTCAACAAGTATTAGATGGTCTTTACTTTTGCACTTAGTGCTATATCTGTCTCCTTATGGCTGTATGCAGGAGTTTCTCTACCAAACACATGCAGAAGAGTGAGTTGCTGAATATTCGGGTGTATGCATTGTACTCTACCTAGATAGCATCTGTTCTAACAGTTTTTTTATAATGCAATTAGCTTATACATGGTTAGTAAACAAGACAATAATAAAAGTTTTACTCAGAAGTCACATTGTATCGTACGCAATTTTACTAGGCAAGCGAAACCTCAACATTTGATAGCATCAAATAATAAGTATAAAATAATAGATGTAAAAGATTTGCCGCTCTGATTCTTTGAAATAGTGTCTCTGCATTTTAATCTGCATTTCCTAATTACTAACGAATTTGAGCATCTTTAAAGGCCGTTTGGGTTTCTCTGTGAATTATGTTATTTGCTCATTTTCTATTGGGTCATTTCTTTTTCTTATTTGTAGGAGTTCTTCATATTTTCTAGATATTAAGTCTTTGTCAGTTATACTTATTGTAGAGATATTTTCTCTCCATCTAGGCTTGTCTTGTAAAAATCTTCAAAAAAAAAATGTTAACTTCTTTTCCCCCCATTTGAAAAAAAACAAAAATGGTTATCCTTGGAATTTTACATGTCTTCAGTTTTAATGTCAAGTTTACAATATTCCTTTATGGTTTAGTTTTGGTATGTGATTTATGAGACCTTCCCTACCCTGATGTAATGAAAATTTTCTCTTAAGTATTTATTTTAAGGCTTATGTGTGCTTACAATTTGGTTTTTCATATTTAGGTCTTTAATGCATTTGAAATTTTACTTTTTACTTTTAATTTTTTGTTAATTTTTTGGGTACATAGTAGGCATATATATTTATGGGGTACATGAGAGATTTTTATACAGGCATACAATGTAATCACATCAGGATAAATGGGGTATCCATAACCTCAAGCATTTATTTCTTTGTGTTACAAACATTCCAGTTATACTTTTAGTTATTTTTAAATGTACAATAGATTATTGTTGACTGTAGTGACCCTGTTCTGCTATCAAATACTAGATCTTATTCCTTCTATTTTTTTGTACTCATTAACCAGCCCACTTCCCCACCCCCCACCCTACTACCCTTCCTAGCTTCTGGTAACCATCATTCTACTCTCCATCTCCATGAGTTCCATTGTTTTAATTATTAATTAGCCCCCACGAGTGAGTGAGAACATGCAAAGTTTGTCTTTCTGTGCCTGGCATATTTCACGTAACATAATGTCCTCCACTTCCATCCATGTTGTTGCAGATGGCATGATCTCACTCTTTTTATGGCTGCGTAGTATTCCATTGTGTAAATGTACCACATTTTCTTTATCCATTCATCTGTTGATGGACACTTAGATTGCTTCCAAATCTTGGCTGTTGTGAATAGGACGGTGATAAACATGGGAGTGCAGATATCTCTTCAACTCGACATATCAATTTCATTTCCTTTGGATAAATACCGAGTAGAGAGATTGCTGGATTATATGGTAGTTCTATCTTTAGTTTATTAAGGAACCTCCATACTGTTCTCCATAGTGGCTGTACTAATTTACATTTCTGCCAACAGTGTACGAGAGTTCCCTTTCCTCCACATCATTGCCAGCATTCATTATTACCTGTCTTTTGGATAAAAGCCATTTTTACTGGGGTGAGATGATTTCTCATTGTAATTTTGATTTGCATTTCTCTGATGATCAGTGATGTTGAGCACCTTTTCACCTGTTTGCCATTCGTATATCTTCTTTTGAGAAATGTCTGTTCAGATCTTTTGCCCATTTTTTAATTGGATTATTAGATTTTTTACTATTGAGTTATATATATTTTGGTTATTAATTCCTTGTCAGATGGATAGTTTGCAGATATTTTCTCCCACTCTGTGGGTTGTCTCTTCACTTTGTTGATTGTTTCCTTTGCTGTGCAGAAGCTTTGTATAATAACTTGATATGATCCCGTTTGTCTACTTTTGCTTTGATTGCCTGTGCTTTGGGGATATTTCCCAAAAAATCTTTGCTCAGGCGAATATTCTAGAGAGTTTCCCCAATGTTTTATTTTAGTAGTTTCATAGTTTGAGTCTTAGATTTAAGTCTTTAATTCATTTTGATTTGATTTCTGTATATGGTGAGAGATCAGGGTCTAGTTTCATTCTTCTGCATGTGGATATCCAGCGTTTTCTCAGCACCATTTATTTGAAGAAATTGTTCTTTCCCCCAAGGTATGTTCTTGGCACCTTCATCAAAAAAGAGTTCACTGTAGTTATGGATTTATTTCAGGGTTCTCTGTTCCATTGGTCTGTGTGCCTGTTTTTATGCCAGTATCATGCTGTTTTGATTACTATTGCTCTGTAGTATAACTTGAAGTCAGGTAATGTGACCTCCAGTTTTATTCTTTTTGCTCAGAGTGGCTTTGGTTATTCGGGGTCTTTTGTGGTTCCATGTAAATTTTAGGATTATTTTTTTCTATTTCTGTGAAGAATAACATTGGTATTTTGATAGGGATTGCTTTGAATCTGTAGATTGCTCCGGGTAGGTATGGACATTTTATCAGTATTGATTATTCCAATCCATGAACTTGGAATATCTTTTTCATTTTTTGGTGTCGTCTTCAATTTCTTGCATCAATATTTTATAGTTTTCATTGTAGGGATGTTTCACTTCTTTGGTTAAGTTTATTCCTAGGTATCTTATTTGTAGCTATTGTAAATGGGATTACTTTCGTGATTTCTTGTTCAGATTGTTCACTGTTGGCATATAGAAATGCTACTGATTTTCATATGTTGATTTTCTATCCTGCAACTTCGCTGAATTTGTTTTTTAGTGGAGTCTGTAGGTTTTTCCAAATGTAAGATCATATAAGGATAATTTGACTTCTTTCTTTCCAATTTAGATGCAGTTTATTTATTCCTTTCTTTTGTCTGATTACTCTAACTAGGACTTCCAGTACTGTGTTGAATAACAGTGGTGAAACTAGGCATCCTTGTCTTGTTCCAGATCTTAGAGAATGGGCTTTCAATTGTTCCCAGTGCTGTGAATGCACTGGGTCACACCTGAAGTCAGCATGTCTGGATCTCACCCGAGGCCTGCAGCAAGTACTGCCTGAGTGTCACTTGTGTTTACTCAAGGCCAAAGGGCTCTTTAGTGGGCAAGTGATGAACCCTGCCGGGTCTGAATCCTTCCTTTCAAGGCAGCAGGTTCCCTTCTGGTCCAGGGCGTGTTTAGAGTTGTCATCCAGGAGTTAGGGCCTGGAATATGTGTGTCACGACTCTACCTTCCCTACTGTGGCTGAGCTGGTGTCCAAGTTGCAAGATAAAGTCCTCTTCGCTCTTCCCTCTCGTGTCCTCTCGTGGTAGGAAAGAGTCTTCTAGAGCTGTGAGTTGTACTGCCTGGGACTGTGCGGGGTGGGGAAGAGGGGTCACAAGTAATTCCTTGGCTGCCCCAGCTACTCTCTCACTAGGTGTGTGTACCCCAAGTCTACTGGCTCCGAGCCCAGCACGGTACTGGCACTTGCCCAAGAATTGCAGTCCTTGTGGATAAGACTGCCTTTCAACTTTATTTAGGATCCCAAAGTGCTTTAGCCCATAGTAGTAATGCTGGCTGCACCTCAGGTTCTGGACTGCTGTATTGGGCAGTTTGCCTCTGACTGGGGCTGGTCGAATCCTCTCCCCATGGGTGCTGGCTAAATTCTGTTCCATGTTGCTTTCCACTGTGACAGGGTAGCACTGAGTTCCAATGCAAAGCCCCACATTCACTGTGTTCTGTCTCTCCCAAGCACACAGATTTCTCTCTCTGCGCCACAAGGCCATTGCCTGAGGGGTGGGAGGTGCTATCAGCAATTCATGACTGTCTTTTCTACCCTCTTCACTGTCTCTTTCCTTGATATGTTGTTAAAACCAAGTACTGTGTTTGCTCTCCTGATTTTTTATTCTAATGAAGGTGCTTGCTTGTGTGGATAGTTCAGTTTGGTGTTCCTGCAGGGGACGGCAATTGCTGGAGGGTTCTATATGGCCATATAGACTACTATTTTTTGATATCATGAAAATACAATGAATGTGATATATAATGAAAGCTTTCTGAGAAATATATAATGTAAAATGAATTTTTTAATTGCTTAACCATTTCTTTGTGTTTTTATAGCACTTAAAAACTATTTCTGCCCAGTTATGACAATGAAATGGGAAACCACAACTACAGTTCACAAACAGGCATGAAAAACCAGCACACACCCCATTAGGAATTACACTAAGCTCTTTATTTTTTATGCATTCAGAAGAGAGTCCAGTACATATGTGTCAAATAATGAGCGCTGTCAATTTTGTTTCTTAGAAGAGTTGAAAAACATTTATTCTAAATTTGTTGTTTTTGAACCATAGAGAATAATTTTAGTATTCAAATAAGATAGTTTATCTTTCCTTTTCACTTTATATATTTGAATATGCAGTGATTTTTATCAGACTAATAGAACTACACACATTAAGTAGGATTAAAGAGGTTATAAATATTTGGTGATTTATAGATTCAGTGTTTGATTTGATGAATCCATGTGACTGGTTAAATATTTCTGTGGCTTTTTATTATGTTTTTATTTGGCATGCGTCATTAACATTTTGAAATTTAAAATAGGTTTATATGGTAATGCTTCCAAATTTACACAAATCCTAAATGATAAATTTTGGCTTTAGGCCATTGCTTTAATTTTTTAATTCTTTGTCAAATTAAGGTCACACTAGACACAAAGTGGAAGAAGCTCTTATTAATGAAGAAGCAATTTTGAACCTCATGGAAAATAGTCAGACTTTTCAGCCTTTGACCCAAAGACTGAGTGAGTCACCTGTTTTCAGTAAGTAACAGTGCTACCGTAAATATTCAATATTGTAATTCAGAGAAAATGTGTGTTGTAAAGAGGTTTTTTTTTATTGACTTGAAGAGGTAAATGTTGCATGTTCAATAAGCACTCTACTGAATATGAAAATGAAACCTTGCATTAAATCAAGTAGCTTTGCCTTTTTTCTATACAGCTTAAAAAACTTTGTGAAAGAAATAGTTTTGTTTTTTTTTTTTTTTTTTGAGACGGAGTCTCGCTCTGTCGCCCAGGCTGGAGTGCAGTGGCGCGATCTGGGCTCACTGCAAGCTCCGCCTCCCGGGTTCACGCCATTCTCCTGCCTCAGCCTCCCGAGTAGCTGGGACTACAGGCGCCCACAACCGCGCCCGGCTAATTTTTTTTGTATTTTTAGTAGAGACGGGGTTTCACCGTGGTCTCGATCTCGTGAGCTTGTGATCCGCCCGCCTCGGCCTCCCAAAGTGCTGGGATTACAGGCGTGAGCCACCGCGCCCGGCCAGAAATAGTTTTTTTTAACTGTACTTTGATTCAGGGAAAACCGTATTAGTTTAGAAGGAGAATGCATTTATTTTGAATTAATATTTTGCAAAGTTCAGTACATTACTGAAACACCATAAGTGGTTCTTTTCTTGGTGAGTATCACAGATTTCACTGGAGGAAACATGGGTTGCTAGGGCTGCGGTCCCAGCCTCCTCATCTTGCTGGCCAGGGCTGCGCTCAACCAGTCCTTCAGCAGCCTCCCCTTGAGCGGTATCTCAGACTTCTTGCAGCCACTGCCAGCCTTCGCTGGCAAAGCCTTCCAACTAGGGGCTGACAGTGCTGAGCTGTCCCCATGGCCAAAACCCTGTGCAGTCCCAGGCAGCCCTGACCGGAGCACACAACAATGTTATTTTAATGATGTCCCTAAATTACTCTAATGCAGGTGGTCCAAGGATCAACTTTGATAGGAGAGCTACCTCAACACCTGAGCCTTTGTACCAACTGTATTCTTTCAGCCTGTGCCAGTATCTATGATGTTGTTATTTTATTCTAAGTGATCTGAATTGTTGGATTATTAAGAAAACAGGCCGGGTGTGGTGGCTCACGCCTGTAATCCTAGCACTTTGGGAGGCCGAGGCAGGCGGATCACGAGGTCAGGAGATCGAGACCATCGTGGCTAACACAATGAAACCCCATCTCTACTAAAAGTACAGAAAATTAGCTGGCCTTGGTGGCGGGTGCCTGTAGTCCCAGCTACTTGGGAGGCTGAGGCAGGAGAATGGTGTGAACCCGGGAGGCGGAGCTTGCAGTGAGCCGAGATCCGCCACTGCACTTCAACTCCAGCCCGGGTGACAGAGCAAGACTCCGTGTCAAAAAAAAAGAAAACTTGAGTTATTTGTTGGTGATTATTGTACTTGTTTTGTAGTGGACAGTAGTCCTGATGAGGCTCTGGTACATCTTCTTGCTGGTTTGGAAAGTGATGGATATCGGGGGGAAAGAAATAGGATGCCATCACCGTGTCGCTCCTTTGGAAATAATAAATATCCCCAAAATAGTGATGATGAAGAAAATGAACCACAGATTGAAAAAGAGGAAATGGAGCTTAGTTTGGTGATGTCCCAGAGATGGGACAGCAATATTGAAGAACATTGTGCTAAAAAGAGGTAATTTTTTAGTTATTTCATTTGTTTTATTAACTTTTAGCATTATCATCCTTCAATCAGAAATTACTTGTTACTATTGTTCAGTGTATAAAATACCTTATGAGCTAAATTGGTGTTTTAAAATTCCCTTTTAGTGATCTGTTTTTCATGTGGCATATACTCCATATTCCAAGCAAAATAAAGTTCTGCTACATTTTAAGAGATTAACCTAACTTTTAGAAGTTATCCATTTATATACACATTATTAACATATGTGAGTGATAAATGGGGCAAAATTGGAGTGCCTTCTTATCTTAGAACTAGACAAAAAGAATGCCCTGTGATAGTTGAACTGTTGTTGAGTATCAGAGCAACAATGTATAGAGTCAGACTGAAGATAGGGTATGGCTTTGGGGTCTGATTAGACTAAGGGAACTAAGGTTAAAAACAAATAAATAAAAGACTGAGAAGGAAACACTGGTGTTGTGGTTTGTTTCTCAAAATCAGTGAATAAGTTGGTGTTGTGGTTTTCTAAATCAGTCTCTGTGAACTTGATTGGTTTGAGTCTGCCCTTTAGTTATATGCTCTGTGTATCGAAAAATCTAGGCCTGTGAGCCTGAAAGACTGAGTATGCCTCTCCTTTAAACTTCTGTAGGCTAGATTAGAACTTTTTTAGTCTGTGTTTGAAATTTTCAACCCCAAAGCCATCACTGAAAGGTGAAAGAAGTTAATCCATAAATTCAGTGTTTACATGTATATGACAAAAGTTTTGATTTTTCTGTTTAATAAATCAGATATAGAAATCTCCAGATGTGATGTTAAATTCTTTCCTCTAACATTGTCACTGCTCTAATAATAGGCATTGTCGATCCTATGATTACATTTATGCTTATATGTTCATTGGCTGAACCAATTTAGTGAAAACCATGCCCACTTTAACCTTGGGAAAACAAACCTAAACATTTTGTACAGTTATTAGAGAGAGACTGAATAGTAGAAGCATAGTGTCCAGAAAATGATTTAGTTAATTCTACTCTTTATATTGGATATTATATTCTGTGCTGATCACCATATTTTAAGAATACTGAAAAAGGAAAGGGAAAGAAGAGGAAGAAAACTAGAAGGATCTGTAAGCATTGTCACTTTTGAAGAACTTTTGAATGGAGACTGTTTGATCTAATTAGAATTACAAGATGAATGAGAAATGCCTTTATGTATTTTAAAGATTATCGTGTGGAAAATGGCATCAACCTGCTGTGTATAGCTACAGAGAACAAAATAGGAATCATGTATGGAAGTTGAAAGAGTTCGTGTATTACAAGAAGACAACTATTAACAATTAAAGCTATTAACAATGGAAAGATTGCCCTGTGAGACAGCAAGCCCCTTATATAGATTATGTAAAAACAGAGATTGCCTCAGGTTCATTAAAAAATCAGGTTTTTGCATTGGATAGAAAGTTGGACTAGACCTCTGATACCTCTTTCAGCTCTTAAGGGAGTGATTTTTATGATAAATTGTGATTTGCAAAGGCTTAGTGGAAAAAGAGTTCCAGTATAATATAATAAAATAATAATAATTTCAAATAGTTGAGATTAGTGAAAGAAAAAATTGGATGTGGATAGGAAAGAAGTTTGCCCATTCAATCAAAAGGGAAAGCATCAAGTTAATATCAATATGAGATGAAACTTAAAGAAACTGGACTTCACTGTCCCTCTGAATTTCTCAGTAACCCTACTTTATAGTTACTGTCAGATTGACTGAACACCTTTACTACTTCCTATTTATTCTCTCTTCTTCAATATTTTCTCTTCAGCCCTGACCTCAGTGCCCCTTCACTCATCTCTTTGTTCTTATTTCTTGCAATTCAGAATGCAGGAATTGTGGTGTATTTCAGCTCACATGAAAGAGATTATAAAGTGTAATTATAATAATTCTTTGTAAGTTGCTATAGTGAGACATGTTAATAAAGCAAAGTAAATATGCTTTTCTAGAAGTTACAATTTTCAGGGGTTTTTTATTGTTTTACTATAGAGTAACTTAGATACATTATTATAGTTAACTTGCATTATTATAGAGTTAACTTAGATACATGATTTGCATCTGAGATGGTCTTTTCTAATGATCATGCTCACTAGTGAATTTTAATATTCTCCAGATCACTGTGCAGAAGTACCCACAGAAGTTCAACTGAAGATGATGACTCATCTTCAGAAGAAGAAATGGAATGGAGTGATAACAGTTTGCTTCTAGCCAATCTTTCTATACCTCAGTTAGATGGAACTGCAGATGAAAATAGTGGTAGGTAAACAAGTCTACTGTGAGAAATTGGTTAGTTAGGATCTAAAAATATATTTGATTTTGAGGTCAGGCGCTCTGGCTTACAGCTGGAATCCCAGCATTCTGGGAGTCCAAGGTGAGAGGATCACTTGAATTCAGGAGTTCGAGACCAGCCTAGGCACCATAGTGGGACCCTGTCTCTAAAAAACTAAAAAAAAAAATTAGCCCAGCATAATGGTGCATGCCTGTAGCCCCAGCTACTCAGGAGGCTGAGGTGGGAGGCTTACTTGAGCCCAAGAGTTTGAGGCTGCAGTGAGCTGGTGATTGCTCCACAGCATTCCAGCCTAGGCAACAGAGCAAGACCCTGCCTCCAAAAAAATAAATAAATAAATAAATATGATTTTGAAACTTTAATCATACTTTCTATTGATTTTGAAACTGTAATCATACTTTCTATATAGTTGGCTAAGTGAGGCTATAGTGATGTTTCGTCCCTCAGGATTTTTTTCTTTTGAAAGAATGTAGATATATGGTTTGTTTCTCATTTCTGAAAGGATATAACATTTGTTGATCACTGATTTCAAGCTTTGAAAACTTTAATGTTTGTTGTGTAAGTAGAATAATAAACTAAAAAATATGCTCAGTTTATTTGAAGTGATAATGTAAAGCATATTACTTTATGAACATTTTTAAAGTGACAGTATTTTTCCCTTATTCCCCAAAGGCACTAAATAGTAATATAATCTATTTCTGATCAATTGAATATGTGTTTAAAATGATGCCTCATAATTGTAACTATATTTAGATTGAGTCATTAATGATAAACATTACCTTTTTGTTAAGATAGCCGTTTTAAACATGCAAACTTAATTTTATGTAATTTTTTCATAGTGATAGCATTAATATCTTGGTGTGGGAAAATGTCTTAAAAATTAAGAGTAAAATGAAATAAACTGTTTTTCCCTCCTCATTTCAGACAATCCATTGAACAACGAAAACTCTAGAACCCACTCTTCTGTAATTGCAACAAGCAAGCTATCAGTTAAACCCTCCATCTTTCACAAAGATGCTGCTACGTTAGAACCCTCATCTTCTGCTAAGATTACCTTTCAGTGTAAACACACAAGTGCCCTTTCTTCCCATGTTTTGAACAAGGAAGATTTAATTGAAGACCTTTCACAGACAAATAAAAATATAGAAAAAGGTCTAGATAATTCAGTCACTTCTTTTACAAACGAAAGCACTTACTCTATGAAATACCCTGGATCTTTAAGCAGTACTGTTCATTCAGAAAATTCTCATAAAGAGAATAGTAAGAAAGAGATCCTCCCAGTGTCTTCCTGTGAAAGTAGTATTTTTGATTATGAAGAAGATATTCCATCTGTTACAAGACAAGTACCAAGTAGAAAATATACAAACATTAGAAAAATCGAAAAGGATTCCCCTTTTATACATATGCACCGTCACCCTAATGAGAATACATTGGGCAAAAATTCTTTCAACTTTTCTGACTTGAATCATTCAAAAAATAAAGTGTCCTCTGAAGGAAGTGAAAAAGGAAACAGCACAGCTCTGAGTAGTTTATTCCCTTCGTCATTTACTGAAAATTGTGAATTGCTGTCATGCTCAGGGGAGAATAGAACTATGGTGCATTCTCTTAATAGCACTGCTGATGAAAGTGGACTAAATAAACTTAAAATTAGGTATGAAGAATTTCAAGAACATAAAACAGAAAAGCCAAGCCTCAGCCAGCAAGCAGCACACTATATGTTTTTTCCCAGTGTTGTTCTTTCTAACTGTCTTACTAGACCACAGAAACTATCTCCTGTCACATATAAACTACAACCTGGCAATAAACCATCCCGGTTAAAATTGAATAAAAAGAAACTTGCAGGTCATCAGGAGACTTTTACCAAAAGTAGTGAGACTGGATCCACGAAAGATAATAGTATACAAAATAATCCTTGTAATAGTAATCCTGAGAAGGATAGTGCATTCGCCAGTGATTTAACTAAAACCTCTCGTGGAGCTTTTGAAAATAAAATACCCACAGATGGTTTTATAGACTGTCACTTTGGAGATGGAACGTTAGAAACTGAGCAGTCCTTTGGACTATATGGAAATAAATACACACTTAGAGCCAAACGCAAGGTAAATTATGAGACTGAAGATAGTGAGTCGAATTTTGTAACACACAACTCAAAAATTAGTCTACCTCATCCCATGGAAATTGGTGAAAGTTTAGATGGAACTCTCAAATCTCGAAAACGAAGAAAAATGTCTAAAAAGCTGCCTCCTGTCATCATAAAGTATATTATTATTAATAGATTTAGAGGGAGAAAAAATATGCTTGTGAAGCTAGGAAAAATAGACGCTAAAGAAAAACAAGTAATATTAACAGAAGAAAAAATGGAACTATATAAAAAGCTTGCACCTTTGAAGGACTTTTGGCCAAAAGTTCCCGACTCCCCTGCAACCAAATATCCCATTTATCCACTAACACCAAAGAAAAGTCACAGAAGAAAGTCAAAACATAAGTCTGCTAAGAAAAAAACTGGTAAGCAACAAAGGACAAATAATGAAAATATCAAGAGAACTTTGTCTTTCAGGAAAAAACGGTCACATGCTATTCTTTCTCCTCCCTCACCATCTTACAATGCTGAAACCGAAGATTGTGACTTGAATTATAGTGATGTTATGTCTAAACTAGGTTTTCTTTCTGAGAGAAGCACAAGTCCCATAAATTCGTCTCCACCTCGCTGCTGGTCTCCCACAGATCCAAGAGCTGAAGAAATCATGGCTGCCGCAGAAAAAGAGGCAGTGCTTTTTAAGGGTCCTAATGTGTATAATAAGACTGTTAATTCTCGTATAGGAAAAAATAGTCGCGCAAGAGCACAGGTTAAGAAATCAAAAGCAAAGCTCGTTAATCCCTCTGTAGTTACTAAGAAAAGGAACAAACGAAATCAGACAAATAAACTAGTAGATGATGGAAAAAAGAAACCAAGAGCAAAACAAAAAACAAATGCGAAAGGTACATCGAGAAAGCATATAACACTTAAGGATGAAAAAATAAAATCTCAGTCTGGTGCTGAAGTTAAGTTTGTACTGAAACACCAGAATGTGTCTGAATTTGCAAGTAGTTCTGGAGGCGCTCAATTACTTTTTAAACAGAAAGATATGCCACTAATGGGCTCTGCTGTAGATCATCCCCTTTCTGCTCCCCTACCCACTGGAATTAATGTACAACAGAAGTTATCTGGCTGCTTTTCTTCTTTCTTAGAAAGCAAGAAGTCTGTAGATGTGCAGACATTCCCCAGTTCACGAGATGATTTGCATCCATCAGTTGTTTGTAATTCTATAGGACCTGGAATCTCAAAAATTAATGTTCAAAGACCTCATAATCAAAGTGCTATATTTACTCTAAAGGAATCAACCTTAATTCAGAAAAATGTATTTGACCTTTCCAACCATTTGTCTCAGGTAGCACAGAATACACAGATATCTTCGGGTATGTCTTCAAAGATAGAAGATAATGCAAATAATATACAAAAAAACTATTTGTCATCAATCGGAAAGTTAAGTGAATATCGCAATTCCCTAGAATCAAAGCTGGACCAAGCATATACCCCTAATTTTTTGCATTGCAAAGATAGTCAGCAGCAGATTGTGTGCATAGCAGAGCAGTCAAAGCACAGTGAAACTTGTTCTCCGGGAAATACAGCTTCAGATGAAAGCCAAATGCCTAATAATTGCTTTGTAACTTCCTTGAGAAGTCCAATCAAACAAATAGCATGGGAGCAAAAGCAAAGGGGCTTTATTTTAGATATGTCAAATTTTAAACCTGAAAGAGTAAAACAGAGGTCATTATCAGAAGCAATTTCACAAACCAAAGCACTTTCTCAGTGTAAAAATCGAAATGTGTCAGCACCTTCAGCATTTGGTGAAGGACAGTCTGGACTGGCAGTTCTAAAAGAATTGTTACAAAAAAGACAGCAGAAAGCACAAAATGCAAATATTATACAAGACCCATTATCTAATAAACACCAACCAAATAAAAATATTTCTGGTTCTCTTGAACATAACAAAGCAAATAAACGGACACGATCGGTAACATCCCCAAGAAAACCTCGAACTCCCAGAAGTACAAAACCAAAAGAAAAAATCCCCAAACTTCTCAAAGTGGACTCTTTAAATTTACAAACCTCTAGCCAGTTGGATAACTCTGTATCAGATGATAGTCCCATCTTTTTTTCAGATCCAGGTTTTGAAAGTTGTTATTCACTTGAAGATAGTTTATCTCCTGAACATAATTATAATTTTGACATTAACACAATAGGTCAGACTGGATTTTGTAGCTTTTACTCTGGAAGTCAGTTTGTCCCAGCTGATCAGAATTTGCCTCAGAAGTTCCTAAGTGATGCTGTTCAGGATCTTTTTCCAGGACAAGCTATAGAAAAAAATGAGTTTTTAAGTCATGACAACCAGAAATGTGAAGAAGACAAGCATACTACGGACTCAGCCTCATGGATTAGATCTGGTACTTTAAGTCCTGAAATTTTTGAGAAATCATCCATAGATAGCATTGAGAATCATCGCCACAACCAGTGGAAAAATAGCTTTCATCCTCTAACAACTCGGTCTAATTCAATAATGGATTCTTTCTGTGTTCAGCAGGCAGAAGACTGTCTAAATGAGAAATCTAGATTGAATAGGAGTTCAGTAAGCAAAGAAGTGTTTCTTAGCCTCCCACAGCCAAACAATTCAGACTGGATTCAAGGTCATACCAGAAAAGAAATGGGACGGTCTCTTGACTCAGCCAATACCTCTTTTACTGCAATACTCTCCTCCCCTGATGGTGAACTTGTGGACATGGCCTGTGAAGATTTAGAACTGTATGTTTCAAGAAACAATGATATGTTGACACCAACTCCTGATAGTTCACCAAGATCTACTAGTTCTCCTTCACAATCTAAAAATGGCAGTTTCACCCCACGAACTGCTCACATTCTGAAACCACTTATGTCCCCACCAAGTAGGGAAGAAATTATGGCAACTTTGTTGGATCATGACCTTTCAGAGACTATTTACCAGGAACCATTTTGCAGTAATCCTTCTGATGTACCAGAAAAGCCCAGGTAATCAGTTATTTTTTTCCCTTGGGTCACTCTGAATTACTATGATATATAAAATTATGCTATAGGGATTGAAAAAAAAAGAATATAATGTGTATATGTAAAGAATATAACATTTGGTTACCTGATTACTAGTTTTCTGTGATACTGTATTTTTAAGTATATCATTGTGGAAAGTATTTCTGATTGCAGACTTACTAAGAGAATTCAAAAATTAACTGGATGGTTACACCTGGAGAAGTTTATGTAAGTTGACTTGGATCTACCATTATTTAACACTATGTCTTCATTAAAAATTAGAGGTGCTCACTCTAAAGATGTCATGATACTTTAAAAGGATTACAATGATCATTGTTTAAATGGTATTTAATTTTTAAATGTTAAACTTTTATACCATTTTAAAAGAACTTCATTTTCAAGTGTTTTGAAAATGAGCATATATGTATTTTAAGTATTCCTCTGATATATCTCTAAATGAAGATCATTTTAAGTTGTTTCTATTATAAACCACTTTTCATGTGGTTTCAATATCTTGCATTATATTGTTATTATAGTTTATGCAGTTATTAGCAAATGGACTTTGGTTTCCATTCTCCTTTCTTTTAAGAATTTTTTCAGGTGGCCAGGTATGGTGGTGTACACCTGTAATCCTGGCACTTTGGGAGGCCGAGGTGGGAGGATCGCTTGAGCCCAGGAGTTTGCGACCAGCCCAGGCAAAAAAGTGAGACTCTGTCTCTACAAAAAATTAGGCTGAGCACAGTGGCTCACACCTGTAATCCCAGCACTTTGGGAGGCCGAGGTGGGCAGATCACCTGAGGTCAGGAGTTCAAGACCAGCCTAGCCAACATGGTGAAACCCTGTCTCTACTAAAAATACAAAAATTAGCTGGCCATGGTGGCAGGCGCCTGTAATCCCAACTACTCAGGAGGCTGAGACAGGAGAATCACTTGAACCCAGGAGGTGGAGGTTGCAGTGAGCCGAGATCACGCCACTGCACTTTGTTGCCTGGGCAACAAAGAGTGAAACTCCATCTCAAAAAAAAAAAAAAATTAGCTGGGCATGGTGGCATGCACCTGTGGTCCCAGCTACTCAGGACGCTAAGGAAGGAGAATCACTGGAGCCCAGGATGTCAAGGCTGCAGTGAGCTGTGTTCACACCACTGCATTCCAGCTTGGGCAATAGAATGAGACTTTATCTCAAAAAAAAGTCTCTTCAGGGAATTGATAGACAAACGTGAGCACACGCACACACGCAGCAAATAGCAAAATAGAAATCACAGTAGTGGTTTATTTATCTGTAGTTGAGTAATTGTGTACCACTTTCATCGCCAAGTTAGGACATAACTGATAAAAGCTAAATTGGGTAACGTGGCTTAATCCAGAAAGTTTGAATGATGGTTCTTGTTCCTGCCCCTGTGTCCATGATCTCATATACTTAACCAGTTGCAGAGCAGGCAGTTCATTTCAACCATCCATTCAGAAGCAGAAGAGGATGGCTGGAACTGCTAAGGCAGGCCCTGCCTTAGTCTAAATCTTGGAAAGAGATATGAAGAGCAGCAGAGGCCACACTGCATGTATGCACTGACCTGTGGCAGCACCATGTTCCTGACTCCAGTGGAAAAAAAAAAAGAAAGATACAATATGAATATTACACATTTGTTGAAAGCCATAGAAAGTACCACACCAAGAACGAACCCAAATATAATCTGTGGACTTTGGGCAATTATGATGTGTCAAAATAGGTTCATTGATTGTAACACGTGTACCACTGTGGTAGGAGATGGTGATAATGAGGGAGGGCATGTATGTGTGGGCACACAAGGAGTATATGGGAACCTCTGTACATTCCTTTCAATTTTGCTGTCAACCTAAAGCTGTTAAAATATCTTCAAAAAAATTTAAATTAAAAAAACACGACAGTGAATGCCAGGCTTTTACCCAGCAGATTCACAGTAATTCCTGTAGGAATCCATTTAAAAAAGGGGTGAGAGTGTGAAATGATGGATATGTTAATTTGTTTCACGGTAAGAACCGTTTTACTGTATACTATATCATATTTTATACCTTAAATATACATGATAAAAATTTATTTTCTTTTAATAAAGGGGTGAGAAAATGTTATCAGAAATGTAGAATAAAAGTTCTCTCCTATAATGACTTGAAGTGAAGGGTAGAAAGGTTCACCTCCCAGCCCCTTTTCAACACAGTTTTGTTTAGTACCCACATGGAACTCTTTATTTCACTGCTGGGGCATATGAAGTCTGTTCCTTAAACATTAGTTTCCATCATTTTGGGGACTTTGGTGTTATCAGTAGTGATTATGGTATATTTACTTTTAGTTACCAAACTTATGTGCCAGTCATTATGTTTGTGTTGTTATTGTCCAACTTTGACACTTGTCCTACAGCTAAAATAAAAAATAATCATTTTTGAAAAATATTTTTTAAAATATGAAACTGTAGGCCGGGCACAGTGGCTCACGCCTGTAATCCCAGCACTCTGGGAGACCAAGGCAGGCGGATCACTAGGTCAGGAGATCGAGACCATCCTGACCAACATGGTGAAACCCCGTCTCTACTAAAAGTGCAAAAATTAGCTGACCATGGTGGCATGTGCCTGTAATCCCTACTCAAGAGACTGAGGCAGGAGAATCACTTGAACCAGAGAGTCAGAGGTTGCAGTGAGCTAAGATCACGCTCCTGCACTCCAGCCTGGTGACAGAGTAAGACTCTGTCTCAAAAAAAAAAAGAAACTATATATTCAATATAGAAAATTTAGGTAGTATGAAAGAAGAAGAAATAAAAATTACACCATTTTTCCATATAGTAACAGCCACCATAATATTTTGATGTGTCTTCTGTTTTCTTTAAAAGTATAGTTTTTAGTTTGTTTTGTTTTGTGAAGTGTGATCTTATTGTAGTCACAGTATTATCCACATTTTTCACTTAACATTATATTGTAAACATTTTCCAAATAGTTTCTTGAATATTTTAATCGCTGCATATGTTGCATCATGTATATATCATTGGACAGAAAGATTGTTTGTGATTTTGCCACTATAGATAGTATGTATATTATTATGTATGTTAAGAAGATATTAGCATTTTCTTCTTAAAGCATTTCTTGTATTTTGGAGTTTGTCCTTATAGCCCTAGAAGTAGGATTACTGGAAAATATAAGACTCTTGTTACATATTAGATTTTTTTTCCTAGTGAATTATAGCAATTACCATGCTGCTGACAGTACGTAAGAAAACTGAATTCACCACACCTCACCATTTTTTATTCTTGACCTCATTATGACTTCTCTATCCTTAGTATTAGAGTTGGGTATGGTCACTTGGTATGTGTATTCATTTCCTTCAACAGCATTAATTCTTCAACACCAATCATAATTCTGTTTCTGATTTTTCACATTGCCAAGAGTGGATGCAGGGACAGTGCTGGATGCTGGTTATGGAGTTAACTAGTAGGGGCTAAAGTCTTTTCATATAAAGGAGACAGGGTAGCCCTAATGCTCTTCCTTCAGCTTCAGATCTGAAAACATGAATCTAGTTAGTGGAGTTTTATGTAGAGAATGATGGGGACATTTGGGGAATCACGCCCTAAGAGAAGTGATTGAAAAAACTATGAATTATCTTTATATCCATAATAAAGTTAACATGAAGAAGTAGAATTATTTTATGTTGCTGTAGTAAGCAGAAATAGTATCAAGGGATTAGAGAAAGAGGTTTTACTTAATATTTATAGCTTTTGGAAATGAAACCAGACTGTTTTC
Organism: Theropithecus gelada; assembly: GCF_003255815.1. Classification (NCBI taxonomy): domain Eukaryota; kingdom Metazoa; phylum Chordata; class Mammalia; order Primates; family Cercopithecidae; genus Theropithecus; species Theropithecus gelada. Next base: position 135,975,960 of record NC_037671.1, on the reverse strand, counting down.
ATTAGTGATTTCCCACATATTCATACATTGGTAACATTTAAGCCATGTATCCTGTGGGCTCTGCCATCTCCTAAGTTATGTCAGTGTTAATCCCTACCATGGAATGGGAAGAAAGAATTAGATAATTTACCTCAGTTGGTATGTTTTTTTAATGTTTAAGGGATTTGAGAGTACGAAGATTCATTTGAATTGACTCGCTTTGCTAAACTACAAATACTGGAGAATATAGGAAGAAGCTATGAATAATATCCTGGGACATAGTATTTGAATGATAAATTACTTTATTGTTTTTATTCATATGTGGTAATAATGGAAAATTACTTTAAGATTAGGAGAGGAAAGGAATCTGAAAAGTTTGTTTCATCTCCTTGAAGGACAGAAGGCTTCATGGGGCATTAAAATAAAACAAAAAATACCTTCTCTCCCTAAGATTAATGGTACCTTCCAAAGGAAATTAAGTAGTCATATACCTGTGAGGAAAAGCATATTGAGACTAAAGATAGAGTGTACCTACATAAAATAGAGGGGGCAGGGAAGATAGAAATGGACATTTTTGAGACTCCAAAAGGGACTTTATCTAGGATATGGAGTTAAATATTTTAGTAATTGCTCTTTGAAACAAAACAGTTGTTCTAAAATATGTTGTTTATAGGGAGATTGGTGGACGGCTCCTCATGGTAGAAACTCGACTTGCAAATGATCTGGCTGAGTTTGAGGGAGACTTTTCCTTGGAAGGACTTCGTCTTTGGAAAACAGCATTCTCAGCAATGACTCAGAATCCAAGGCCAGGGTCACCCCTTCGCAGTGGCCAAGGAGTTGTCAATAAAGGGTCAAGTAATAGCCCTAAGATGGTTGAAGATAAAAAAATTGTGATTATGCCTTGCAAATGTGCCCCAAGTCGACAACTGGTTCAAGTGTGGCTTCAAGCCAAAGAACAATATGAACGTTCCAAGAAACTGCCTAAAACCAAGCCAACTGGAGTTGTAAAATCTGCTGAGAACTTTAGCTCTTCAGTTAACCCAGATGACAAACCTGTAGTGCCTCCAAAAATGGATGTAAGTCCACGTATACTCCCCACTACAGCACATACCAAGGAGGATGCTAATTCTCGGATTGCTTTACAAGCACCAACCACGGGATGTAGTCAAACTGCAAGTGAATGTCAGATGCTGCCACCAGTTGCCTCTTCAAGTGATCCTGAAAAAGATGAAGATGATGATAACTATTACATTAATTATAGCTCCCCTGATTCTCCTGTAATTCCCCCTTGGCAACAACCAGTATCCCCGGATTCCAAAGCATTAAATGGAGATGATAGACCCTCATCACCAGTAGAGGAGCTGCCTTCATTGGCTGTTGAGAACTTCTTAAAACCAATAAAAGATGGTATACAAAAAAGCCCCTGCAGTGAGCCTCAAGAGCCTCTAGTGATATCTCCAATTAATGCTAGGGCAAGAACTGAGATATGTGAATCACTTTGCCTTCATAGTACACCTATCATACAGAGAAAACTTCTGGAAAGGCTTCCTGAAGCAACTGGCCTTAGCCCATTATCAACAGGTAAGTATACACATAACAGGAAGTCTCCATAATTATTCTTCAGAAATAGAAATGAAGATAACGTTAGACTGAAATGAAAATCAGAGCTTTTTAAATGAAGGTATAGCTCAGCAAATATTTTTTGTTGTATCTTAGAAAGTCGTCACATGACAACTCTCTTTCTGCTGTGTAATCTACTTATATTTGCTTCCATCCTGTCTTCCTTGTGGGTGAAATACAGGAGCCCTCTCAAAAGGCTTATCTTCTCAACCTGACTTTCCTGTTGGCTTTTATACATACCCAGGTCTCCCACATTTTAAAACAGAAACAAAAAACCTGCCTTGACCTCACGTCTCCAGCCAGCTTCTACTCTTTCTCCTCCCCTTCAAAGCCAAATTTCCTAAAAGATTTATCTAATTTGACAACTCCAGTTATTTACCTCCTACTCATTTCTCAGCCCACTCTAAACTGAATTCTGCCCCTGTCATTCTACATTATAGCTCTTGTAAAGATTCCCAGTAAACTTATAGCTAAAACCAGTAGATGTTCCTGAGTCTTATCATATGTCCTCTAAGCAGCCATTTTCTCATTGACCCTACCTTCCTTCTTGGAGCTGCTTCTCCACTTGGCTTTCCTCCTACTTCTCTGTTTTTTCCCACTTGATTTTCTCATTATTCTCAGTTGTTATCTAAATGTTGGAGTTTATTAAGGCTTGATCTTAAGCCTTCTTTATATCTTTCTCTAAATGATCTAATTCATGTCCTCAGGATTACTACAGATAACTTGCAAATTTATATTTCCAGTTCAGACCTCTCTTTTAAGCTCCAGAACACTATGTCCAACTACCTATCTGACATTTCCACTTGAATGCTAAATGGCACCTCAAGATTAGTATTTTAAAAACCAATTCATGATCTCACTGCATACATTCACCACTACTTCCCCAACATACTTATGTATACATGCCTCTACATAAAAACCCATCTGGCCTTCTTTCAGTTTTCCTTATTTCAATGAATAGTGCCATCATCTCTCAGTTACACAAGTAAGAAATATAGAATTTATTTTTAATACTCACCTCGTTCCCTCACTACCCACCTTGTAGTTTCTAGTCCCTATCCAGGCCTTATCACTTGTTTATCTCCTAAGTAAACCAGATCTCTTTACTTTATTGTACTTCTTCCACCACAACTTTAGGCCATACTGTCATCATCTCTTGTCTGGGCTCCTGCACCAGCCATTTTATCTAAGTAATTTCCAGTTCTTTTGCACAGTAATCAGGGAAAAATCCCCACTCTGTTCCTAGTTAATTACTACTCTCTTCAGATTTTACCTCCAGGAAACCTTCCCTAATCTCGACTACAAAAAAATTCCCAGTTATATTCCCCTTTGTTGTATTAATGCAGTTGTAAATTTATTTTTCTAGTTTGATGAATGTCTGATTCTCTCTCTAGACCCCATGAGGGCACAGATTATGTCTTTTCTTCCTCATCATAGGTACTTGATAAGTAAGTGAATAAATGAATTAAACAGTTCTGTAGGTTAATGACTGAGGTATAAAACTCAGTAATTAAAATATAAACGTATTTAAAATACAAAATGTTAAAATGTTATTTTGGTGGGTATCAGAGGTTTGAATTTCATTTTTAAATTATGAAATTTTGGGGGGAATTCATAAGACAGCACCCACAAGTGGTACTTAAGTGTTTGGAACAACAAAAAGTTTTTTAAAAACCAGAAGCAGGTAATTTTGATATATATGTTAAATATGAAATTTCTTTCTACAGAACCAAAAACACAGAAGTTGAGTAATAAGAAAGGAAGTAATACTGACACTCTTAGAAGAGTACTCTTAACACAAGCAAAGGTAACTATACTAAACATTTTTAAAGATCAGTGGAAGATCCAGTCTTATTCCTAGATTTCAGTTAGATAATTGATAACTATGTCTCAATTAAAAAATTTTTGTTACTTAAATTTTTGCATCATTATTTGCATATCTTTGAGACAACAAAAATTTGCCTTTTTTTAGTTTTTTTTTTTTTTTTTTTTTTTTTGCTGTTGGGATCTAAAAGATTCTTATATGTAAATACAAATATTACAGAGAAAGTGAATATGATAGCCAAAATGTGGATTATGAGGATACAAATACATTAACTGATTACTGGCAAAATCAGAACAATCCAATGACAGCAGAGCTCAAGTAAGTGATTTTTGATCCCACCAAAAATATATCCTTTTTCTTGGTTTATTACTTTTTTCTAAAATATAACCTTATTGATTTTTTAAAATTTATTTTACTAAGTAGCAAAAGAAAGCAACATTATTTACTACTGAAACTCTGGAAAGTCGCAGATGTCTTTATTCAAATACTAAAAATATGACAAAACTTAGAATTATATGGTTATATGAAAGAAGTATATATTGGACATGCATCCTTGGAAATATATGCTAGAAATCACTTATATATTGGCGACTTCTTATAAATGTCGTTAACTACATAAAATATATTTTAGTATTTCTTTGAGATTATAAAACTTTTTAAACTTTCATTTATAAAATAGTATTGAATTACAAGCTACATATATTAAAAAATACTGTATCAGTGTGTTGTGAACATAACACTTTGGGAGAAACAGTTAATAGATTTAGAAATCAGAAAAAAAAATTTTGTGAGGAAAGGAAAGATGCCATTTTTTTCTGAATCTTTGAAGATTATTTACATTGTCTTATTTAATTCATCTTTCAGACACATGTTGTATTAGGGTAAAATACAAATCAATATTTCAAATCTTTTTCAAACTTTAGCCAAAGTAGTTGGAAATATATTGATTGCTTGCTTGTCTTACTTTCAAGAAAGGTCAAGATAAATGTCCATGTGGTATAAATGTCAACTCCCTACAAAACTATTGTTTTCAGTATTGGGGGCTTCTGAACTGAGAGATAACATATGGTTTACTTATATTTCCACATATATCCAGTTCTGATATCTTTGTTAGCATGAAAATAACATTAATAAATACAGTTTCTCCTTGAATTTAGAGATGATATTAGTTTACCATTTATTACCAAACACATAAAGCATATTATGTGGGAATAAGTAATCAAAAGAAAAATGATTGCTCACGTATCTTTTTCTGGCTCTGTGTGTGTGTGTGTGTTTTTTTTTATAGAATCAATTTGCAGCAGTAAATACCCCACAGAAAGAAACTTCTCAGATTGATGGACCATCTTTAAACAATACTTACGGTTTCAAAGTCAGCATACAAAACTTACAGGAGGCAAAAGCTTTGCATGAGGTAAAACTGCAACAGTAAGGACACATACATTGTGTTCAATTTAACTCCTCTTTTATTCTATAAAACAAGTATGGAATTTTTTTAACGAGGAAGGAATATATTGAATTCTATCCTATTAATCTTCATCTTGTTCTCATTTTCTTACTATTTTGTATATTTACATGTTTATGTACAGTAGAGAAACTTAAAGAATTTAAGTTGCTGAGACTGCTTTGTGATTTCATATCTTTCACAAATCTCATAACTGAAATTCAGCTTATGGACATTAAAATAAGAAAAGATTTTTGGGAGGTGAAGGTGGGACGGTCCCTTGAGTTGAGGAGTTTAAGACTATCCTGGGCTACGTAGGAAGACCCTGTCTCTACCAAAAAATAAAAATAAAATTAGACACGCACCTATAGTCTCAGCTATTTGGGAGGCTGAGGTGGGAGGATCACTTGACCCTGGGAGTTCGAGGCTGCAGTGAGCTATGATTGCGCCACTACACTCCAGCCCAGGCTACAGACAGAGCAAGACTCTGTCTCTTTGGGGAGAAACAAAAAAAGACTGTATTTTGGGGATTATTATATTAAGATGTTATATCACATCTGAAATGTGATATTTACTTGTATTTTCTGTTTGATTGGCTCAGTGGATTAGAGCTTGCTACAAAAGAGGATAAATTCATTCATTCACATACTCTCTATATAACCCAGCTATCTTCACAGCACAGGCTGTCTGCCAAAGACTAGGACTTTGCAAAAATATACGTCAGCCACAGTATGCATTGGAAAGAATATGTGAATGGGTCACTATAAATTTATTTGTATGCAGAAAACAAACTCAAAGTACATATCTGACTGGCAGTAAGGTAGAAATCGGAGTATATTTTCATTGTTTACACCTGTGCTGTCATATGGTAGCCGCTACCAGCATGGATATTGAGAACTTAAAATTTGGCTTATACAACTGAAGAACTGAATTTTAAACTTTATTTAATTTTAATTTAGATTTTAAAACATAGTTGATTCAAAGTATGTTTGGAACAACTTAGGTATGTAATACTATTTTTTACTCTAAGTTTTATGAAATTAAGTATAGATCAAGTATTTCTGTAGAAAATTTAGCATGCACAGTGAGATGCTAGAAGGATAAAATACATACTGATTTCAAAGACTTCATGGAAAGAATAAAATATTTTATTAGTAATTTTTATGTTGATTATATGTTGAAAGAATAATATTTTAAATATATTGGATCAAAGTGTTTTTAAATTAATTTAACCTGTTTTTATTTTTTGAAATATGACTACTAGAAAACTTTAAGTTACTTGTGACTTTCATTATATTTCTGTTGGACAGTGCTAGTTTTATATAGTCATTTTATGTCTTTGCTCTTAAAGCAGAGGATTAGTAACCACCTTTAAGTTATAATTCAATTTTTAAGTGTAGTTTTTTTTCTCAAGTCAATTCTGTTGTAAACTGTTCTAGGGGTTAGATTAACATAAACAGGGAAAAATTTTTTTTTTTTTTTTTTTTTTTTTGAGGCGGAGTCTCGCTCTGTCCTCCAGGCTGGAGTGCAGTGGCGCGATCTCGGCTCACTGCAAGCTCCGCTTCCCAGGCTCACTCCATTCTCCTGCCTCAGCCTCCCAAGTAGCTGGGACTACAGGTGCCCGCCACCACGCCCGGCTAATTTTTTGTATTTTTAGTAGAGATGGAGTCTCACCGTGTTAGCCAGGATGGTCTCGATCTCCTGACCTCGTGATCCACCCACCTCGGCCTCCCAAAGTGCTGGGACTACAAGCGTGAGCCACCGCGCCTGGCCTGAGGGAAAAATTTTAATATTGTCCTCCTTTTTTCTTCAAATTTGAACTGAAAATTATGTTTTTTTAGAATTAGGTCGGAACATAGTCTCTTATTTATTCATTTGCACATTTTTCTCATTCAACAGCATCCATACATTTTCTGTTTTATACCTATGTCTATACTGGCCCCTGAAGCCTACATAAATTCAGTGATAAATTCAGTAATACATACCATCAAATGCACACTTGAGATTAGCAAATTTTTTAAAACTATTAAAAATATGTATTAAAGCAAATTTGATAGACTATAGCAAAAAGATGTGTTACATTTGATTATTCTCTTATTTGAAAAGTATACTTTTCTACATTTTCCTAGGTAACCCTGTTTCAGAACCAGGGGCCCTTTGGAAGTTAAAATCACTCAGGAGGTCTCACTAGTTGCTCTGACAGCTTCTTCCTCCAGTTAACAGGCTTTCCTCATCTCAAGGCACATTCCGAACTGCCGCCCGGTGGTTGAAACAGGAATAAACCAAAGAAAAACTCAACACTGTTCTCTTCCTTTCTCTAGGAAATTGTGCTTGTGGCATTTTCTCCCTGTTTCCATTACCCTAGGATAATCTCTCTTTCTTCTCACGTCAACACTCAGTGCAGAAGACAAGGGTTGTAATCTTTGTCCCCCTTTCTCACCTCCCTCTTGCCTAGCCACACTCACTAAATCTCTCAAGCCATGTCTTTATATAGTTTGCTTTAAAAAAAATACTCCCTAAGCACAGTAATGCATTTTGTTATCAAGGAATAGAAATGCAAATTTTGAGTGTGAAAATTTGATCTAGTAAACAAAAATCAACCTCTAAGACCATTTTAACCTAAAATTGTTTTCAGAGTCTTTATGTCTTTTCAGATGTTCACCCTTTTCTTTTTTTTGTTTGTTTGTTTGTTTGTTTGTTTGAAACATAGTCTCACTCTGTCACCCAGGCCGGAATGCAATGGCACGATCTCAGCTCACTTCAACCTCCACCTCCCAGGTTCAAGCAGTTCTCCTGCCTCAGCCTCCCTAGTAGCTGGGATTACAGGCATGTGTCACCACACCCGGCTAATTTTTGTATTTAGTGGAGACCGGGTTTCGCCTCATTGGCCAGGCTGGTCTCGAACTTCTGACCTCAGGTGATCCACCTGCCTCAGCCTCCCAAAGTGCTGGGATTACAGGCATAAGCCACCGTGCCCGGCCTCATATGTTCATCCCTTTCTGACGAAACTGGTTGTTTTGTTTTATTTGGGTTTGTGGGAGGGGTTTTCCATTAAAAAATTTTTTATTTACTAAATTAATGCATGCTTATTGTTAAAATTAAATTCTGAAGAGTATGCGTTTAAAAGTAAAAGTTTTTTCACTTAGCTCTCCATTTCATGTGGTTTGATTTTTTTTAATCCTAATATTTTAAAGTAGAAACAGCAGTATATGTTTCTGAGGAAAGTGGTAGATTTGTATTTGTTTTATTATTATTCCTTATACATGCATAATTGATGTTCTTTTTATTTTAAAAATTATTTAGTGGCCAGGCACAGTGGCTCACACCGGTAATCCTAGCACTTTGGGAGGTCGAGACAGGAGGATTGCTTGAAGCCAGGAGTTCGAGACCAGCCTGAGCAACAAGGCCCCATCTCTACAGAAAGTTTTATAAATTAGCCGGGCATGGTGATATGTACCTAGAGTCCCAGCTAGTAGGGAAACTGAAGTGAGTGGATCACTTGAGCCCAGGAGTTCAGGGCTGCAGTGAGCTATGATCACACCACTGCATTCCAGCCTGGGCAACAGAGAGAGACCCTGTCTCAAAAAAAAAAAAAAAATCGTTAACAAATTTACTAATGAGCATGTGCAACGGTACGTACCAAAAATAATCAGGACAAAAAAATTTGCAATGAAAAGTAAGCTTCCCTCCTACTTCTCCTACTTTAGGCTAGCAATTTCTTTCCCCCAAAGCAATAAGTATGTCTACATTTTTATGTCACTTTTCAGAAATTTTCTATGAATGTGCTTCCATTTTTTCATGTATAGAAGTTTGCTATATTTACTGGTTCCATTTATCAGTGTATTATAGTTTCTTTTTATATTAGGACGTGTAGATCTGCCTCATTCCCTTGAAAATTTTAAAGGTTACAGAATATTCCATTGTATGTATCCTTTATGGATACCACATAATTTATGTAACCTGTCCCCAACAGGTAAACTTCAGTTTTTTTCCGGTCTTTGCTATTATATTCTTGAGTAAACATCCTTGTGCGTATATTTTGTCTACATGTATATCTATCTCTAGGATAAATTTTCAGGGATAGGATTGCCACATCAATGAATTTTAATTTTCATAGAGATTTACCAAATTCTACTCCTGTTGCTAGTGAGAGACTTGAATTTACGTTTCTTCAACATTTTGCATGCAAGATAAATACAAAACACAAATCCTTTGTTAAATTTATATGATCTGAACAATTACCAATATTGTAACAGTAATCTGTTTTCCATTGCCAGGTACATGTACATGATAAAAAGATGAAGTATAATTCTATCTGTAATCATGAATTTAACCTATATTTTGTTTTTCTTACTCTGTATTGATTTTAGAAAGAAAACTAAGAATTACAGTTAAAAGTTTCTATTGGCATAGAAAAATAAGCATGAAAAGCAAATATTAACATTTTTTGCATTATATGTTAAAGAGAAAATGTGCATGGGTAAAAATCTGGCTGTTGTGTAGTTGATACCATAACAGTTCTTTTTTTTTTTTTTCCCAGGAAAAACTATAATTAAAAATCTACCTAGTGTATGCAAAAGTCTAAGTAGCCCTGAAGTAGTAGTGAATTAATTGGTAGGAAATTTAAATTTTAAAAAAGTTCTCTTTTTACTTTAAACTACAGGTAAAACCGTATAGTTTAGCTACCTACATGAAGAGTAAAACGTGACAGACTTTGGTTTCAATGTATAACCACTTGGACTAGTCATTCTCTTTCTCAAACAACAATTGAGAGATCCTGCATATATTTGAGAAAAATAGTCTAAATATTGTCATTGAGAAATTATGGCAAGAGCAGATTTTCTGAAATAACATCATGAATTGATTTAATCTAATCTTGGGAGTAAAAATCTTTTGTTTTAATCTGTGGAGTGCTGAGTTGTGACTTTGTCCTTTATGTCCATTTTTTCTGTAATCTTACATACATATTTCTCTAGAGCCTTAGTGAAACATACTTCTTTGAGCATGTCTTTAAAAAATGTTTTAAAAACATAATATTTATTTGCTTTTATAGATACAAAATCTTACCCTAATCAGTGTGGAGTTGCATGCTCGAACCAGACGAGACTTAGAACCGGATCCCGAATTTGACCCAATCTGTGCTCTGTTTTACTGCATCTCATCTGACGCTCCACTGCCAGATACAGAAAAAACAGAACTCACGGGTGTAATAGTGATTGATAAAGACAAGACAGTTTTCAGTCAAGGTATTGTCTGTTTTTATTAATGATATACCTGCCCACTCTAGGAAGAACCTTTTAATGAGGAATTCCTATGCTGAAGATCCAATCTAAGCAAGCCTGAGGACTCTTTTCTAAAATGTTTGCTGAGATAGGAGTAGAAGATTGTATATAACTTTGTCCTAGATGTATTATTCTTACTTGAATTAGTCAGAAGCAGCCAGGCACAGTGGTGCCTGCCTATAGTCCCAGCTACCTGGGAGGCTGGGCAACAGGATAGCTCGAGCCCAGGAGTTTGGGGCTGTAGTGCACTGTGATTGTGCCTATAAATAGACACTACACTCCAGCCTGGGTAACATAGCAAGACCCTATTTATTTATTTATTTTTAAGTTAGAAGCAGTGCAATATAAATATCTCAATATTTATAATTAGCTCATATAATTTGTTCTAAGTATTATTTTATAAAAATAATTATTACTGATACAGAGTCCACATTATTATGTATCCCTAGATTAGGTGCACAGTCTTCCTTATGTATGCATATGCAAGTATTTTCTTGCTGATAGGAGAGTTTATCTTACTACTATAAGTTAATGGTTCATAAGATACTGTTAAGATGTATTCTTACTTTGCTTATATCTCTTTATCTTTCTTTCTGAGTACATATACTTTTGATTCAGAGGTTCTTCATACAGAATGCCATGTAAGGCATTTTATAAAATACCTACTGTCCCTCTGCAGCTTTCAGTGGTCACCATTACAAGTGAATTCAGTCCACTGAGGAGGAAGTCTTAGCACAGAATACAACCATATTAAGAATTTGCAATTTATTCAGTGATGTGCTTGAGCTGACACATACCAGCTCACAGCCAGTTCTTGGATTTTCATGAATTTTTCAAACTAGTTGCTGTCGCTTTGGCAGTTGGATATCAGCCATAGGGTTGGGGAGGGGTCCTTACATCATGAAATAGGCCAGCACTACAAATTAAGGCTTTCTTTTTTTCCTGCAGAGTTGGTGGTTAAACATTTTCATCATACCAGAGATTAAAATGTGCTAAGTAAAGCTCTCCTGCTAGGAAGAGTAAAGACAGAAACAAAGTAATACAGGTTCTTCACAAGTGATATGTTATTTTCTTTTCTTTTCTTTTTTTTTTTTTTTTTTGAGATGGAGTCTTGCTCTGTTGCCCAGGTTGGAGTGCAGTGGCGTGATCTCAGCTCACTATAAGCTCCGCCTCATGGGTTCATGCCATTCTCCAGGTTCATGCCTTTCTCCTGCCTCAGCCTCCCGAGTAGCTGACTACAGGCGCCCACCACCACGCCCGGCTAATTTTTGTATTTTTTAGTAGAGACGGGGTTTCGCCATGTTAACTAGGATGGTCTTGATCTCCTGACCTCGTGATCTGCCCGCCTCAGCCTCCTAAAGTGCTGGGATTACAGGCTTGAGCCACTGTGCCCAGCCAGTGATATGTCATTTTCTAGGAAATTTTGTGAATGCAGTCTTTTCAGGAGAAAGCTGAAAATATAAAATTTGAATTTTCAGTTGTATATGAAACTAAAAAATCTTTTGAGAGTTTTTTAAAGACATTGGGTTAATTATGTTTTTACTTGGTGGGATGTTTTCTTAATTTGAAGTATTTCAGTAGTACAATTTTACTTAAAAGTAAGCTATAATATTACTTTTATATTATGAAGGTATATTATTACATAGTTATATATAATAGACATTTTGTTTATTTTTTAGATATCAGATATCAGACTCCATTACTTATTAGATCTGGAATTACAGGACTCGAAGTCACCTATGCTGCTGATGAGAAGGCACTTTTTCATGAAATTGCAAATATAATAAAGAGGTATTGTTTTGTATTATCTGATTTTTCCAGTTTTTATTCAGAGAGTCGTTTCATGCTATTGCAGATAATAGTGAAGACAAAAGTGAAGGTAGGAAGAAAACGAATCCCTTCCTATGGGCCTTGAAAGCAGAGTTACTCTTGGAAAAATTTTATATTCACTTCCCACCACCATCACTATTTTCATCAGACAAGATAGGAAAAGCAGTGTTCTGTTCTCAAGATTGAGGGGCCAGTGAAAGACAAATATTTGTTTAGCCTCTAACTTCCCAGGTGTTCTTGAGGTTTGTTTTTCTATAGTGCTGAAATAATGGAGAACTGTATAAAGTTCCATTGTATTATTCATTAACTAGGTTTCTCCCTTAGGAGCCAGCCACCATTTCAGTACCTTTTTTGTTTTGTTTTGTTTTGTTTTTTCTTTTTTAAAGTTTTCTGAGTTCTAAACAAGCCAGTCTCTTCAAAAACCTTTGGGATGCATTCTGCATATAAATTTATCTGTTAATAAATGTTGAACTGTCTATTACATACTCTTGTGCACAGAGCTCCTTAAAAATCTTCTTTTGACCATTTGGTAGTTGGTCCTCAGATTGATAGTAGAATCTTGTCCAAGTTTATGAAAAAAAAAATTTTAACAAAAATATTTTAATTTAAAAATAAAATCATTAAGTGGATCATTTGCATTTTCTCAAGAGTGTAACTCTTGGTAGCCATAGACTCTGTTATTAAATGCTTCACTTTGTAGAAACTTAAGGATTCTGCCCATTGCTAGGTTTAGGTTTTTAGATGTCTAAAGCAAGATAGAAAACACCCTTTGGATCCTGATGTACAGATAAAAGCTGTCCGTGAGCATGTTGGTATACTCACCCTTTTTTGTTTTGCTTATATAGTTGAACTTTATCCTATAAAAACTAAATCAGTATTCTACACGAAAGATTAAGATGATATTCTACAGACTTGTCATCAGATTGATTTCCAGATGAGTTAACGTAAACCATTCTGAGAATTAGAAAACCAAAACGTGTTTTCTACAAAACAAAATTAAATGACAGAGCATCAAAAATAGTATGCTACTACCCATGACTATGAAGGAAAAAAGAGTAAAGTATTTTTACTATTTATAGCACTGGTGACTAGATAGAGTCCCATCTATTTGAGTTTCGTCATTGTCAGTCCTACCTTTTATCTTCTCACAGAGGTTGTCATCAACATGTCAGATGCTTTCAGTATCCACACTTCTTTTATTTCTGCAAGCAACTCAGAAAAAGAAATATGTAAGAGTTTCAGTCAATACTATTTTGTGTACCAGCACATGTCCAGTAACATCCCTGGACTTACATGCTTGCCTTTTCCTTGTTAGGTATATTCCCAACGATAGGATTACCTACCAGCATCGAGAAATGTGTCAGTCATTTGCAAGTACAACTTTCTTAAATGTCCATAAAATGAAATGTACTAGTAATTAAGGAAAAAGGGGTAAACAAAACTGTCATAAAAAGGAAAATATTTAAATGTCAACTTTTCAATTCTATAGTGTTCTTTATATATTAGTCCAAGCAACCCTGCAAAAAGATTGATTATTTCATTCTTTCACCCTATTTGTTGTGTACTTACTCAACACAGCCTTTGGAGTCAGCCAGCCCTGTGTTTCTGTCTTGAATAAGTTGCTTAACTCTCTCAACTTTGTTTTCCTAATCTGTAAGATGGGTAGATAATGCACATAAAACTCTTAAACTCATGTCTGGTACATAGTACATAAATGTTAACTGTGTGTAAGGGGCAGTGCTAGGTATACTATAAAAACGAATAAAATATATCTTTATTTTCCCATTTTTAATACTTTCTCAAGTGGCAAACACAAAAAGTAATATAAAGTGATATTAAACAAGCAAAACTTAATCTATAATCTTGTCACAATCGTTTTCCTCTTTCTGTATTTCCTTGGACTATTTACTTTGCCCGGTCTCCCTAACTTAAATATAAACTATGATTCTTCCCTTTTCCTCTTCCCTAAATACTGTTACATTTATTTTACATCATATCCATTTAACCTCAGAATTCTTTTTCAAGATGATTCCTTCCCCTCCGTGCCCCTTGCCTCTACTGGAGTACCCTTATCTATCATGTATGTAGATGGTAGTGAGTTGCTTAAAATACTATGAGGCATCTTTTTTCTACCTAAGCAAATAAAACCATTTTCCTATTTCTTCTGCTTCTATTTTATCCACAGTTTTGGGTTGTGTTCACCACTAATCCCAACTACCCAACCTTGTTCTTTCTGTAACTTTCAGAAACCTGATAGAATGAATAAAACCCACTAGAAATTGAAGAACAAGTCATCAAGACCTTGTTATTGACTCCAAATGTTTTTAGAGAAGAAAAATGGAATCCTTTGGCTTTTGAACTTGAAAACAGGTGTTTTATCAGCTTTAAAAGAGTCTCTTAAGACTAAACAGCCTCCAGGTCAAAAAATAAATATATGTAATATATCTGAAAAATATGCCTGAAACAACTTTACAATTCTTCCAAAGGGACAAAATCTGTGAAATAAATCTAAGAAGAGAAGCACAGGCTAACTTTTTTCAGCAGTCATTTCTGAGCTGTAGCAGTTTATAAAAATAGACAACTTTTTAATTGAAACAGTTATTTTCAATGCATTATTTTTTGGAAAAAAGTGTACTTAGTCAGCTCCATTAGTTGCCACAACAGAACAAATAGCTGACTGGAATAAGTTCTTGCAATAACAAGATGTTGCATAAATGAGAACGATTCAGATGAAGAAATTAGAAGAACTGTAACGTTTAAAACAGAAGGGCTGTGTAATCATCTGGCATCCTCTTCATGTTGTAACTGTGTAACTATGTGATATATAACTATGTGATGTGTGATAGGTAACTATGTGATAGGCATTCCAGGAATCTTCCAAATTATTAAGATCAAGGTCAACTGTGGCCACATTGTAATGCCTGTTCTGAGCCACTCTGAGTACTTAGCAGACAACTGTGTGGGTTCTGTTGTGTGCGTATGAGAATTCTTCAGGTCTGCGACCCCTGGTGATCCTTAGAGCCACTTGATACTTCTGCCCCAATTCTCAAATGTAGCCATTCATTACACAGTTAGTTTTAAAGGGAGACACACTGGACAAGTAGATAGTCTATCTTTGGACTAAGAAGAGTTTAATGAAAGAGATGAAGGCAGTATCAAAGAGTTGGTTAAGGGTTTGGGTGTTATGTTGGAAGACTAAACAGAAAGAGTATTGGGATATTTCTCCTTCCTTGAGTGCCCTGGGATCTTTCTGGATATTCATGCCATTGTTGCTTATTGCCTTGCTTCAATAGCTGTTTATTAAATTAAGCCATTTTCTCAGAAATGTCAATCCTATTTATGTAGAGAAAAGCACATAAGTAATATGTTTAATATCTTTTTCTCCTAACAAGCTTGAAGACTGCTCAGCAAGTCTGTGGATAACAGTGGATCATGAACAGATCACCAGAAAATTAAAATTTTTACTACAGAATGTACTTTCATAGGGCCTTTAGGGAATAGGAAATTTGCAAGTATGCTGTTGCAGAAGTTTGAACCTAGTTCTTTTGACATCAGCCACTTAAATACTCCAGAATTAAAAATCAGAAAATATTTATTGTGACATTCCAGTTTTTATTGACTAGGTAAAAATGAAAGCCATTCAATACCCATTTTTAGAAGACAGCTATGGAATTATGATAAAACATTAACATATTGGTTCTAAAAGCAGATCTGGTGATCTGGTCATGATCCATTGTTATGCCAGACTTGCAGAGTAGCCATAGATAGCTTATATCAGTAAATTAATGTAGTCTAATACTGTAGACATTGGCTGAGGCTTAGGGTATTAAATGCTTTAAATTGGACAGGCTACACATCTCACAATTTAGTGTTTCATGAGTAGTTGTGTAAAACTCAGCGATTTCAATTTCTGTGATATTTCACTTGGCCTTTTGGCATTTATAAAGAACAAGATAATGCTACTAATTGATAGAGCTACTTACTGTAGTTTTGGCTCTCAAAACTTATAATTAGTTCCTCTCTCCCCCACACAATTTTCCACTCAAGATAAATTTTCATATTTATAACTAAACATTTCTCTGTGGTGGTCACAACATGGAGGTCCTAAGAGGAGCCACAAAGAGGCTCCTTCTGGATTAGACACAGGTTGTCGGTTCAGTTTTACCAGTGCAGCTCTGACCACAAGGAGCACATTTTTCTTCTAGATTCTGATGTTTACCTTCCCCACCTTAATCCCACCTCTATTAATATTTTATTCTTCCATTAAGTTGAATCACCATCCTTTTAAATTTAAAGGACAAACTTGTCATTACTTAGGCCTTATTTTGTATGAGAACCAAGTCATTACTAAAATTAAGTGAGAAAAAGAAGGCATTTTCATTTTTTTTTCTCAGCATTAAAACTTTAAGGGCGGTATAGATTACAAGGGTAGATAAGTGATGACAGGAATGACCTAGGGATCTTTTTCAAAATACCATACCCACATACACCCTCACACTTCACCTTCCCCTGCCCACATTATATTCTCACTTGTACCTTTACTCATATACTTCGGTGGTAATGGCCTGCCTTCCACCCCAATTTCCATCAGCCTCTTTTCCCACTTGTATCAAACAAATACACAGTCTAAGTAAAAACTCTGCTTACTTTACAAAAGTAGCGTCAAATTGCCTATAATCCCAGCACTTTGGGAGGCTGAGGCAGGCAGATCACTGGAGGTCAGGAATTTGAGACCAACCTGACCAACGTGGTGAAACCTCGGCTCTACTAAGCAGAGGTTGCAGTGAGCTAACATCATGCCACTGCAATCCAGCCTGGACAGCAGAGTGAGACTCCATCTCAAAAAAATAAAAGAAACAAAGTAGCTTCAAATCAAGTACTCTTAACCCTCCATCTCTTCCTGTATAAAAACTCTGTAGGTACCACTGTATCATCCCTTCTCAATCTGGGAACCATTAGAGAACACAGGTTTTTATTTTCATACCTTACATCATGAAGAAACAATTACTCTGGTTAAAGGTTCAAATGTATGGTACTTATATAACTTTTTAATTCCTGTTTTAGGTATGATCCTGATATTCTGCTAGGATATGAGATTCAGATGCATTCCTGGGGTTACCTCTTACAAAGGGCTGCCGCTTTAAGTGTTGACTTATGTCAGATGATCTCTCGGGTGCCAGGTCTGTATCATTGTGAATGTTTTGTCATTCAACTACAGAGCAAATTATAAAGGAAATAAAGATAAAATGTTAAAGGGTACTTACGTTCTAGCCCAATTTTTAAGTATTAAGTTGTGTAAGTTTTAGATACAGCATAACTCCATTGCAGAAAAAATTAAAAATAAAATAAAAATATTCTAGTCTCACTGCTATATGTACTGTTAGTATAGTTGTTGAGTTTTTTCCTTTCAGTCACTTTTCATATACATATGTAGTGGTTTTTAAATAATCATACCATATATTCCATTTTTATTATGCTTCCTTCATCTAGTGTCTTACCACACATATTTTTCTGCATTATGAAATAGTCTTCATAATTATTATGAGGCTACATAGCATTTCTTTGACTTGTACCATAATTTTATTGTGTGCCTGGCTCTGTTTTTTTTTTAATTCATTTTGTTGGTGAAGAAGGGCAGGATGGGTTGAGGAACACTAATAGTTAACTAATCATTGATTTTTATTTGGATATCAGGCTAAAAATATTGCAGAAATTTTGAAACCCATTCCCCAAAGTTTGATTCTGACTGGAAAAGGGAGTAATAATATTCATACCAAAATTATTTGTAGTTTATAATGCATTTTTTAAAACTAGGTTTTCTTTATAAACCTGGGATTTTTAATAAATTTGTTCCCAAGGGTTCCCACAAGTCTAACTAAAACAAAGTAGTGTATACTTGGGAAAAGTTAAAGCTGGAAGATTCCAGGACAGTAAAGTTTTTTAACTTTGCAAAAAATTGGAATAAAAAGATCAGGTGCGGTGACTCACACCTGTAATCCCAACACTTTGGGAGCCCAAGATGGGAGACTTGCTTGAGCCCTGGAGTTCCAAAGTAGCCCAGGTAACAAAGTGAGACCCCATTTCTACCAAAAAAAAAAAAAAAAAAAGGGTGTGATAGCATGTGCCTGTAGTCCCAGCTACTCAGGAGACTGAGGTGAGGCAATCTCTTGAGCCCAGGAGTTCAAGGCTGCAGTGAGCTATGATCGCACCACTGCACCCAAGCTTGGGCAATAGAACAAGACAAAAAGGGAGCGGGGGACAGAGATGCTTTAAGTTTAGCTTTTCATTGCATGAATTTTTGTGTAGCTTGTGTGTCCTTTGCATGATAGGAATAGTGGTATATCTTTTTTTTTCAACATCTTTTTTGGGATAGGTTTTAAATATCCTTGCCTCAATTTATTCATCTGTAAAATAGGGACAATAGAACTTATTTCATAGGGTGATTTTGAGGAACTTAAAACAGTACCAGAGTATATGTTTTATTGTTTGCTAAATGAAAAACAAACTTTTAAACATTATCTCTTTAAAATAAAGAGAATTGGGTGGTTGTACATGGTCTTTTGATTCAGGTAATCCTAGTTTAGAATACTAGTTTTCTTACTGTAAGATCTTGGGCAAGATATAACATTTCTGAGTAGAATTTTCTGTAATACAAAATGAAAATTTTACTAACTTTTTAAGTGATTGTGTTAAAGGAAGTAATGTTTGTATTAAAATAAATGATGTTGGCAAAATTCTTAGAACATAATAAATATTCAATATGGCAAATATTTTTATTATTCTGGAACCTTTAATCATCAACATTCACATACACCTAGTGTTATATAGGAGAGACACATTTTAATTTATATTCTAGGTAAAATTCACCTCCTAAGAAACTAGACTCAGAACTCTATTTGCTATGAGGAACTCTTCATCTAGTTCTCCATAGGCATTCAAGAGAATTTCATCCTGAATATGAACATGATGTCAACAAATTTTCAGAGAATCGTTTAGGTTAAAAATTGAACTGATTTTTTCTCCAAGAAATTATCAGATTAACTATGGACCTTTCTCATGCTAAAACCAAGCAAATGTTAGCATTAGGTGTTTATAAAGGTAGCGTCAGGCAAGGCATGATGCACCTGTAGTCCCAGCTGTTCGAGCAGCTGAGGCAGGCGGATTGCTTGTGGCCAGGAGTTTGAGGCTGCAGTGTGCTATGATTGCACCTGTAGCTAGCCACTGCACTTAACCTGGCAACATAGTGAGTTGTCTCTTTTAAAAAATGAAGAAAAAAGGTAGTGCCAAAAATTACTAAATTTAAAGAAAAAAGTGTTTCTTATTTAAATATAGAAAGAAGGAGGGAGGGAGAGACTTCAGGTAAACAAAATTTTTTCATACATTGTGAATTATATGTCATCTTTAATATTCATCCTTAATGTTTATTCTCATTTTCCTTGGCATAATTTTATTGAAAGTTGTTTTCTGTGAGCCCTGATACAATCTGTTTTCATTTCTATAGATGACAAAATTGAGAACAGATTTGCAGCTGAAAGAGATGAGTATGGATCATATACAATGAGTGAGATAAATATTGTTGGCCGAATTACACTAAATCTTTGGAGAATCATGAGAAATGAGGTAGGTGATTTATCCAAAATGTTGTTTGGAAATAAGATATTCGGTCAATATAATGATTTAATCATTATAGAGTATTAGTAAGATTTACTATATAGCTTATGCGTTTGTCAATTACCATTATACTTAAGTAGAGTTAAAGTAGTACTTTCTAAAATGCAAAACTACAGAGGTATTAGACTTTAATGTTTCAGGTGAGTTTTATTTTTTTTTCTTTGTGTCTGAGGTAGCAATAATTAGAAAGGTCTAAACTATAATAAAATATTGGGGCCAGGCACGGTGCTCACACCTGTAATCTCAGCACTTTGGGAGGCCCAGGCAGGGACATCCCTTGAGCTCAGGAGTTCCAGACCAGCCTGAGCAATATGGCAAAACCCTGTCTCTACAAATAATAGCTAAAAAAATTAGCTGGATGTGGAGGCACATGCCTATGGTCCCAGCTACTTGGGAGGCTGAGGTGGGAGAACCATTTGAGTTCAGGCAGCTAAGATTGCAGTGAGCCGTGATCATGCCACTGCACTCAAGCCTGGGTGACAGATCGAGACCCTGTCTCAAAATAAAATAAAATATTGTGTTGTACACGTTGAATATTGTCTAATTTCACCGTTTTGTTTTTTTTTTTCACTTAAATCATTTTTGCACTTAAAGCTGGATGAATTCAGCTTGGCCTCGTTGATTTATTATAGTAAGAAAAATTTAGTCGAGAAATAGGAAGGAGCTTCTCAAACGAACTATATTTAAATACTGGGTCAGATTAATAAGATAAATTAAAGAGACAGTACTTTGAAATAGTTAATAATTAAGGCTTTGGGGGCTCAGATAAGGATTTTTAGTAGAGTAATTTCAATGAACTATCACATTAATTTGCATTCACTTAAAAAAGGAATTATTTCACACAAAAAAAGTAAGATCATGGAATTTTCCTGGATAATATTTGCATCCTTGAAGTTACCCAATTTCTCTTATTTGAAATGTAAAAAGCCATACATGGTGGCTCACACCTATAATCCCAACTCTTTGGGAGGCCAAGGCAGGAGGGGTTAGCTTGAGGCCAGGTGTTCAATCAAGACCATCCTGGGTAACATAGCGAGACCTTGTCTCTATTAAAAATAAAAAATAAACAATTAGATTGGGCACGGTGGCTCATACCTGTAATCCTAGCACTTTGGGAGGCCAAGTAGGGTGGATCACTTGAGCCCAGGATTTGAGACTAGGCTGGGCAACATAGCAAAACCCCATCTTTACCAAAAAATACAAGTTAGCCATGTATGGTAGCATGTGCCTAGTGTGTAGCCAGGCAACAGCTACTTGGAAGGCTGAGGTGGGAGGATCACTTGATCCTGAGAGCCAATGGCACACACATAAAGTCCCAGCTTATCAGGAGACTCAGCCAGGAGGACCTTTTGAGGCCAGGAATTCAAGGCTGCAGTACACTGTAATATTATACCTCAGAGGCAGCGTTGCAGTGAACTGAGATTACACCACCACACTTCAGCCTGGGCGACAGAGCTAGAGCCTATCTCAAAAAAGACAAAACAGAAACAAAGATGCCTAGTATAAATTGGTCTATTCTTAGACTTTGGACTTTGGATAGTATCAACTAAAATGTTTATATTTCAAAGAAAGCTAATTCTACAATTGCTTCTGCTCTTTGAAATTACTTTCTCATTAGACACTTTCTATTATATACTTATTATTCACTATTGTCTTCTTAGCTCTTTGGATTTATATAAAACATTTGACTTTCTAAGCTGCCGTATGCAATATACAACATGATTCTGCTTGAGAATAATTTTATCTTGTTGTGTTGTTCTTAAAGTAATAAGAGTGTTAAGTCCCCAATGATTTAAAGTAATTTCTAGTGATACAGCACAGGATATAGGAGATACAGAGATTGTAATGTATTTGGTGTGTATATTTCATTATGTGTGTATATATATATTTTTTTAATTTGATTTGTTTTTGAGATGGAGTCTCGCTTTGTCACCCAGGGTGGAGTGCAGTGGTACAGTCTCGGCTCACTACAACCTCCGCCTCCCGGGTTCAAGCAATTCTCCTGTCTCAGCCTCCCGAGTAGCTAGAATTACAGGTGCCTGAACCACACCTGGCTAATTTTTGTATTTTTAGTAGAGACGGGGTTTTTCCTTGTTGGCCAGCCTGGTCACAAACTCCTGACTTCAAGTGATCCGCCCACCTTGGCCTCCCAAAATGCTGGGATTACGGGTGTGAGCCACTGCCCCGGCCTCACTATGTATTTTAATCTATAGTCTGATATTGCTTGAGATGAACACATACTTTAAGTGTATAAACACAAAAGTAAATTATTGAATCCTAGTTTCAGGGGTCTTTTCATCCCTGTATATCCGCTAGTAGCTTAAAATCGGAAATTAGAGAACATATATTTTTTTCAAAGTTTAGGGCCTTGTCTAGTCCTCACTGAAAATTCAGGGTCAAATGTTTTCTTATTTAGGATGAATATATAATATCTCTGATCTTTATACAAATGTGGGAAACAACTATAAGAAAGTTATGAGCTGGATAATTTACCTGTTTTATAAAATTTGGAACTGGGTACAGTGGCACACACATATAGTCCCAGCTACTTAGGAGACTCACGTGGGAGGACGTTTTGGGATCAGGAATTCAAGGCTGTAGTGTACTATTTATTATGCCTGTGAATAGCCACTGTACTCTAGCCTGGGAGCTAAAGCAGGACCCCATCTCTTAAAATAATAGTAATAATAAATTTTGTTTGTTTTTTTTTGTTTGTTTTTTTTTTTTTTTTTGAGACGGAGTCTCGCTCTGTAGCCCAGGCTGGAGTGCAGTGGCCGGATCTCAGCTCACTGCAAGCTCCGCCTCCCGGGTTCACGCCATTCTCCGGCCTCAGCCTCCCGAGTAGCTGGGACTACAGGCGCCCGCCACCTCGCCCGGCTATTTTTTGTATTTCTTAGTAGAGACGGGGTTTCACCGTGTTAGCCAGGATGGTCTCGATCTCCTGACCTCGTGATCCGCCCATCTCGGCCTCCCAAAGTGCTGGGATTACAGGCTTGAGCCACCGCGCCCGGCCTGTTTGTTTTTTAATATACAGGTACTAGATTTATTTTTCCTGCTTTACTTTGAACATAGAACTCCTGCAGTTTCCTTATGGACTTTGAATTTGTAGTGACAAAACAAAATACCTCTTAAATAGTAATCTTTATTAGATATTTGTTGACTGCTTAAATGACAATAAATGGCTCTTCCCCAGACAATTACATTTAGAGGCCTTCTGGATATCAACTCAATCTAGGCTTTTCAAGAATTTGCCAAGTGGATTGGAAACAGACTTGATTCAATTCAACAAATATTTACTGATTGCCATCTCTAGTGCACTGGTTGAAGGGCCTGGGTTTAGATGAAGTAAGAGTATAGTAACAGACAGGAAGGCAGAATATATGGGTATGGATGTTGGTAGGTAGAGATATGGCAGTGAGAATCTGTGGAAGTTCTCTTGTGATTCATTTTCTCAGTAGAATAGCAGTTACTGTTCTTAGCTGAAACTGAGAATTGTGGAGAGGCTTTTGGGGTTTGAGAAAAGAGAAGTTTGAAATGGTTATTAGGAGAATTTGAGAGAAAATATAAACACTGGGCCACATTAAGAGTCTATTTGATATTTGGGTTAGGAAATTAAAGTGATATACCCACCAGCTATGTTTAAATTCACAGATTCAAGTTAGATTTGACCATCACTCACAAATGGTTATGGATTTACTTAAAAAAAATAAAAAGCAGCAGCAGCAGGAGAGGGACAAGGGAATGAATGGTACATGCAGGGGAATGATTACCATGATTGACTATGAAATTTAAACTAAATAAGGAGCAGAGAGGTCAGAGCACCAAGGGGAGTAAGCTGGAAGCACAGGAGATGATGGTCAGAGAATGGGATGCATGAGATTTTGGAGGGAGTACACCTGTTGATATAGATCCTGGGGTATGATTATGGAAGTGGGTAGCTTAGGTAGAATGGAGGACAAAATCATTAGAGAAGAGGAGTTCGAGGAGTCAAGGAGTATCTTTGTTTTCTTCCCACATAATTGTTACACTTACTGCATATAAAATAACAGCGGTCTTTTTCCTTTAAAATTCAAATAGATATAGTGCCATTCACCTCTGGAATGTAGTACGGCAGAGGAGAAATCTAAGGTCCAGCTAATTATATCTTTGATTATTGCTCCTGTCTCCGTATTAAGCTTTCCTTTAGGAACCTAATTATATATTAACATTCTGTTCTCTGTTCCCCGTATCTTCCCTCTTCTCATTTTCATCTTTTCATTCTCTTTATCTGCATGTTGAGACATTTCCATATTCCTAACTTGACTTTTAGTAGAACTATTCTGCTATTATCTTCTTTCAATGTGGGTTTTTTCATTCTGTTAGTGATTTTATAATCCTTCCTCATTTAATCTTGTGGCATTTTCCTCATTCTATTACGCTCTACCTTTTTACAACCTATGAGGGGCATCTGTGTATGTGTATACATACACGAGTACATGCACACACTGTGAAGTATGCTGCATTGTACTGCCATTGTTCTGAAGATTGACAGAAATTGTAGATAAAGTAAGACCAATTTGGGTCACTGCACTGAGATAAGATTAACATTCAGTCCCTATTTTGTACCTCCTGGATCACAGGAGTGGAAAAGAAAGTAATTTAAAATTGTAATATACAATTGTGAAGTGCTGTTTGAACTATTTCTCAGAATCCCAAATTGACCTGAGAATGGAGACCACTGGTTTCTTAATTTCCATTTTGCATTGAAATACCTGCCATTGTCTAGATTGCTTTTGTCTTGTAGATATTTCAGAGAAATCATCTAGCTGAAAGTACATATTTATTAATTTGGGCCCTTTTGCAGGATCTTTTACCCATTTACACAGCTTTCACTTATATATTTTGAAGATGGGGAGACATTTCTGACATTTTAATATTTTGCTTTTGGAATGAAATTGAGTGTCTCTATAATAATGCCTGTGTAGTGGGGTCTAGTAACGTAATTATTGGGAGGAGAATGCCTGCCTTTAACTAGATAACTTATCCTCAAATCTGTGGAATCCCATTAATCAGCATGTCATCAAGAACCAAAAAGTAAGTATGGAAAGAACAAAAAATTAATTTGCTTGACAATGCTTCTGTCTATATGCATATTATCATAGAGTATAAAAATGGTAAGAACTAGGATCTCTTAAAATAAGTCTTATATGACCAAGTTGAATCTCATCAGGTCTGTTTTCTCTAATTAATTTTCCAATTTGTTATGAACATTTCTGTCCAGTAGGCTCTACATAGTTTTGAATTATGATTCAGTTATACCACACATCAATTTTACAAGTAGCTTTAATATCTACTATGAAAAGGTTAAAGTGATATTGGTATCTTTTAGAACAAAATTTGCTACATAAACATAAGCATTATTATAATGATGTCTTTCCTTTTTGTTTTAGGTGGCTCTAACTAATTACACCTTTGAAAATGTGAGCTTTCATGTTCTTCATCAGCGTTTTCCCCTCTTTACCTTTCGAGTCTTGTCAGATTGGTTTGATAACAAGACAGATCTCTACAGGTACTGTTTTATAACTCTGAAGAAGATAATATAAAATCATCATTGAGATGTAATTTATATGTAATAAAATACACACATTTAAAGTGTATTGTTCAGGCCGGTTGTGGTGGCTTACACCTGTAATCCTAGGACGTTGGGAGGCCGAGGCGGGCATATCACCTGACGTCAGGGGTTCGAGACCAGCCTGGTCAACATGGCAAAACCGCGTCTCTACTAAAAATACAAAAATTGGCCAGGTGTGGTGATGCATGCCTGTAATCCCAGCTACTCAGGAGGCTAAGGTAGGAGAATCACTTGAACCTGGGAGGCAGAGGTTGCAGTGAGCCGAGATCGTGCCTCTGCACTCCAGCCTGGGCAACAGAGTGAGACTCGTCTCAAAAAATATATAAATAAATGAAGTGTATTGTTCAATGACTTTGAAAAATGCATTTATCTTGTAATCATTACTCCAGTCAAGATAAGGAGCATATCGGACACCCAGAAGATTCCCTAATCATCTAGATAATTACTAATTGGATTTCTATTACTCTAGATTAGTTTTGCCAATTCTAGAACTTCATATTAATGGAAATATTCATAATCAACCTTGGCTTTGAAGAAACTCAGAAAACATACTGTTTTCTGGGATTTACCCTGTTGCATAGTTTGTTCATTCTTATTGTTAGATAGTATTCAATTATATGAATAGAACTTACCCATTCACCTGTTGATGGACATTTGGGTTGTTTCTAGTTTGAGGCTATTATGAATAAAACTGCAATAAATATCTGCATAATGTCTTCGTGTGAACATACATTTTCATATCTCTTAGGAGTAGAATTGCTGGGTCATATGGCTATTGTGTGTTAATATTTTAAGAAAATCTGTTTTCTTTAGCAAGTCTGTCAGCAAAAATTATCTCAGCCCTTGTTTATATGAAAATGTCTTTATTTCACCCTTATTTTTGAAGGATAATTTCTCAGTCTCAGTTGCGTTTTTTTCTTTCACCACTCTAAAGATTTTGTTCCCTTTTCTTCCAGCCTCTCTTTTTGCTGATAAGAAGTCAACAGTTATTCTCATTTTTCTAGTATTTGTGATTCATTTTCTTTCCAAAGTCAGATTTAATGAGTGGTTGACCGATGTTGCTTATGACTCTCTGCAAGGTTTATAGTGGAGGCAGGGGGAGTTTCTCAGTTCTCCTGTCTGACCTCAGTCTTTGGTTCTCCCTGTTCTTCTGGGGTTTGCTCAGCACTCCTGCTCTTCCCACAGTGGCAATAGACCTCTGCTTTGTACCACTGCCAGGTCCTGGGCCCAAGTAAACTTCCTGACCCTCCCCCTGGGGCAGATAGCATTTTCTTCTACTCCTTTCTCAATGATACTATTCCTTTGCCTGGAATCTAGGACAGGAAGTTTTCCTGCCACTTTTCCAGTTGCTTTTTATTTAGTTCAAAGCCTATGGTTGGAACAGGTAAGTATACCAGGCCCAAGGTGTTCCTAAGCTTCTCCAACTTGATGTGGGATTCAATCTCCAAACTCTGTCGTCTGTACATATTCTCAGTATTTGGTTTTAAGTTTTATCTAGAGTAGGCCTTTCTGTAGGGCAAAGGCGTCTGTTTTTTCTAGGCTCACAACTGAATGCCAGGGTTGTTAACAAGAGGGTGATGAGGTCTCCACTCTGGCATTGGTGAGCTTCCAACCCCAGCACTATCTGACCATTTCTGCCCACACTTAACCCCCAGTGAGCTGCTCTCTATTCAGCCTCATGTGGTTTCATCCTGCTGGTTTTCAGGACAGCCTTGAGCTGTCACTCACAGGGAATCCACCTGTACTTCTGACCCCCCAACTCCTACCACTTGCACAACTCCCTTTCTCTCTCATACTCCATCCCACAGACTCCACCTGTGAGCTGCCTAAATGAACTCTGAGCTCTTCATCTTTGGCTTAGTAGGACAGCCTTGCTCTGTGTAGACTCTGGCACACTGCACTGTATCTAGGAAAAGTCCTGAAATTAATGTGTCTGATTTTTTAAATGAATCAACTGTACTTACTGAATTGTAAGGCTGTGTGGTGGTGAGGATGGAAAAAGTATATCTTTGAAAACAGCTTGGTAATATCTGGGGAAACTGCTTCCTGAGCATGTCATCGCATATTCCAATCCCTTTTGAGGAATCTCAGAGAAGTGAAGTGAAGTAACAGAGAGCACTTAGCTTCTATCAGAGCCTTATAGAAATAGAAGCTGAGAAGTTGGCCAAGTGCGGTGGCTCACACCTGTAATTTCAGCGCTTTGGGATGCTGAGGTGGGTGGATCACCTGAGGTCAGGAGTTGGAGACCAGTCTGGCCAACATGGTGAAACTGCATCTCTACTAAAAATACAAAAAATTAGCCGGGCACACCTGTAATCCCAGCTACTCCGGAGGCCGAGGCATGAAAATCACTTGAACCCGGGAGCAGGAGTCAGAGGTTGCAGTGAGCTAAGATCACGCCACTGCACTCCAGTCTAGGTGACACAGCAAGACTCCATCTCAAAAAAAAAAAAAAAAAAAAAAAAGCTGAGGAGAAGTTATACACCAATAAATAAAACTTGATATTTAACTTAACATTGAAAACTATATTCAGTGGTTTGTTTATGAGCCCCGGAGTCTCTAAATGCATGTTTTACCACATTTAATTAGGTATTATCTAGGATGATAACTTTTTGGCAAGTGAACTAGAGAACTGGAACTAACATTGTATAGAAGGGACTTAGACTAGACATTATACCATTTATGTCAAATGGATTATGTTATACGAAGAGACCATGCACTCTTTCTTTGAATAGTCTTGGAAATATCAGACAACTTCATCCTTAAATTTAAGTGAATACTAACTTAAATTTAAATGAATACATATTAACTTTAAGTGAATACAAAAAAGTAAGTATCACTTACTTTTTTGGTAAGTATGGTAACCCCTTTTGATTTGTATTTGCTTTCTACAGTGTTTTAAGGACATACATATATATTGTAAATCGACTTAGAATGAGAAGAACTTGCTAGTCAAGGATTTTTTTGTGTTAAAGCTGTAAAACACAAAGGTACCCTAATTTTTTTTTAATAAACCCAGATTTTGGTCTCCTGGAAGCCCCTGATTTATGTGAATGAGTTATTTTCCCAACATTTTATTGTTTCGAGCTTAGAACACATTTTTTCATAAAATAATGTCTTGTGATTAGATTCCCAAGCCAGCCTATAAAACTTTTCCTAATCTCTAATATTACTAATCTAGATAATTCCTAATACCAGCATGATTTTATCTGTCATCCATGGAATAGTTATTAAATACTATTCCAGTTTCTGAGCTAAGAGGTATGTCCTGGGAGCAGAGTTGTGTAGCTGAAGAAGATAATATAAGAAATTTTATTTTCTATTTGCTGTATATAGAGTCAGTCCACAGAAAAACTTCAGAATAAGTGAATTTTGTACTCGGGATTCTCCTGTCTCCTTTTTTGTCACCTTCTCCCCAGATGAACTATCTTGAAAAGTACCCATGCCTTCAGAATGCTCTAAGTTCACATTTCAGCACTACCCAGGCCTATCTTGAGTAGCATGTGCTTTATAATTATGCTTCCCTTCCTCCTTTCCAGATCAAAACTTGTATTTATTACCCTTAAGTTTCACAAAGCATTAAGAGGATGGCATAATTCTTTAACAACAATTTTAAAAACTAACAAGAGTCTTATCTTGTCCTTTAACCATAAGTAAAGGCCGCAATTACTCTTTCTCTTTTGTGTTACATGGTTAGTGAGATAGGACCCGAAAGTAGAAATGATGATGATCTTATTTCAGAAAGATCACTGTTTTAAATTTAAAAGTCTACTTTTTAAATGCATTTTTAAAAAAATTAGCCATTCAAAATATTTTTTATGTTCATGCCTATAGGTCAGCAGATTTAGATCAGAAAACAGCAGTTGTTACCTGCTAGATAAATTATACAAGCTAAAATGTCCCTTGTTAAATTAACCTTTAGTTATGAAAGATAAGATGCATCTAATTTGTGTATATTACTTGGTTACCAGTCAGTAGAAAGGAATACATTTAGTGAAATGCTTATTTCACCAAATAGTGAATGCTTATTCATTTCACAAAATGGTCTACCATTTTTGTTAGTGAGGAAATGAGTAATTTGCTGTGGTGATAGAAATGGAATAAGATAGTTACTCATTTGTAATGTATTATCTTGTTTTCTTTTCATCATGTTTTCATTTACTTGACCAAAATCTCAGTTTCTAGTATACAAGGTTTGTAAACTAGGACAGATTAGGCTTACAGTAATCCTCAGTTCTCTTATCTATAATAGAGAGATGTTAATATATTCTACCTCATGGAGTGAAGTAAGAATTAAATGAGATAGTATGAGTCTTGAACACACAGAAGTCTGTCAATAAATGTTAATTGGTACGTCTTTCTTTTCAGGATAGAGAATTAGATTCTGAATGAAATGAGGAAATAGTAATTACCATAATTATAATAATAGCTGCAAAGGTTATTAAGTTGTTGCTTTTGCCTAACACCTTACAACAACCTTATTATTACCACTGTTTCACACATACTGAAACTGAGAGCTAGAGAGTTAAATGATTTGCCTAGGGTCACATAGTAGCTTGCAACAGAGCCACAATTTGAACCTAGGACTATCTCACTCCAGAGTCTGCTGTCAACCAATGTGTGAAAATCTCTTAGATTGTATTCTTCAAAATGTGAAATAAACCATTTCCACTTAAAAAAAAAAAGTTATATATAGTATAGTAAAAATATTTCTTTTGAAATATACTATTATACCCATTTATTTAAGTTCTAATAGACTATACTGCCTCAAAAAATGGCCTCGATCTTAGTCAAATAACTTAAATCAGGAGCCTTTATAGATTCAGTTTAATTAGTTTTGTATACAAAGTATTTAGACTTACTTTCACCATTTTTGCCCAAAAAACAAACTTTTTGTACCTCATTAAATAACATCAACAAAAGTAAAAAGCTAACATCAACCTAGGAAAACCATTTTCACCATAACAGTTACGTATATTAACTGTATTATATACTTTTAAATTAGTAAAAAAAAAAAAAATGGGTAAAAGACATGAACAACTATCAAAGGAAAAAAATCCTGAAATATTCAAATGTCTACCTCATATACAGTGTATAAATACCTTAATAAATACCTTACTAAAGGAATTCTTAATCTGCTGATTATGTTCTTAATTGTACCATGAATTACAAAAACCTATTGGCAAAATCAGTCTCATTTAAAAAAAAAAAAAAAAAGGACTTTAGGCTGGAGTAAACAATGAAAATAAACCAGTATGTTTTAAAACACATTTTCCAAAACAAATTATCATCAACATACTTCAAGTGGTAACTCTTCTCCTGAATCACCGCCTACAGATTTCAAGGAAATATTCATGCCTAGTCAGCATGATAATCTGTTGAGACAGATTCTTATATAAGTTTTGTGTAACACATACCTTTTTAAAGTGTTCTGTTAAACCTGTGTTGGTTGAGACTTAACACTTACTTTTCTCATCTTTTAAAAAAACTCAGCAAAATGCTTGTGTGCTGCCTGGCATTTTCAGAAATTATGTTGGTGTCTCACTATTTTGGTATCTCACTTGGCACGTTTCTCCAGGTCAGCTCTCTGTCCATATGTTGAGAGGGCAAAGTGTAAATGTATCTCATTTTTCTGCACTATCCATAGATAAATCCACACATCCTAAAGGAGTGGTGAGCCGTTAAATCCATTTTGTTTTATTTTAAAGGGACTGATTTGATTTATATATAATGCATTATTTCAGATTTACACTTTGCAGTTTTGTATTGTTGAGGGGTTACTAAAACAAAAAAAATCAGATTAAAATGTGATACCATTTTTTGTCTATCAAACTCATAACTTTAAAAACTATAATCTTCATTGTTGACAAATATACAAGGAAACAAGCACTTTATCATCAGTAGTATGAATATAAATTATTAAAACTTTTCTGGAAAGCAGTGTATTGCTAGGTATTGAAAACTGACCAAATCTGGGAATTTATTTTAAGGAATTATTTAATCATCTGTACAAAGACTTAGCTTTAAAAATGTTCATCACAGCGTTGCTTACAGTAATAAAAGATACTCAGTAAATGTTTCCATTAAATATGTTATAATTATACAATAGCATACTCGATAGCTACAAAACAAATATGAGGAGTCAGTATATTAAGTTAAAAATGTAAATTATGAAACAATTTCTGTTTATGTTGTTAAACAATTATTTATAGAGTTTAGGATTTTTTCATGTTTGCCTAATGTTTTAACAGCTTTATTGAGATATAATTTGTATATCATACAATTCACCCATTTAAAGTATATGACTCACTGAGTTTTAGCATATTCAAAGTTGTACAACAGCATCACAGTAAGTTTTAGAATATTTTAATTACCCTAAATGGAAATCCTGCATCGTGTAGCCACCACTCTTCAACCTTTCATCACTCCTATCACCCCCTCCACCAGAGTCCCCCCACCCTCTACCTCTTGCCTTAGACAACCACTGATCTACTTTCTGTCCCCATAGATTTGACTATCCTCGACATTTCACGTTAACAGAATCACGCAATATGTAATCTTTTGTGGCTGCCTTCTTTCAGCATATTGCTGTCCAAATTTGTCCATGTTATAGCATCTTTCAGTATTTCTTTTATTGCTGAATAATACTGTATTGTATCGATATATACTACATTTTATTTCTTCATCAGTTGATAGACATTTTGGTTGTTTCCACTTTGGGCTACTGTGATTAATACTGGAACATTCATATATAGTGTTTTGTGTAGATATCTGTTTTCATTCCTTTTGGATGTGTACCAAGGAGTAGAATTTTTGGTGGATTATATGGTAACTCTGTGTTTAACTATTTGAGGAACTGGCAAATTATCTTCCCAAGCAACTACACTATTTTATGTTCCCACCAGCAGTATATGAGGGTTCCAGTCTCTCCACTTTTTTGCTAATACCTGTTATTATCTTTTTTATAATAGGGGTTTTTTTTCTTCCTTCACATTCATTTTCTAGTTTTTCTATTAAGCATTAGTCATGTGTCAGAGGAAAAGGTTTTTAAACACATTTATTGAACAATTATGTGACTATATTGTTCTAAAAGCAATATAATTAAAGATTACAATATATGTGAACCTTAATCTTCAAATGAATAAATTGTATTCCTTATAGTATACTTTTGGATCATTTTTACATTTTATAATATCAAAATTCATTTTATGGATTTGCTGAGGGCTTTATTGTTTATTTTCTTAAGAAGGTAAGGTAAAGAGGTTAATTTTTTAAGGTTTAAACTGAAAAACAAAACTTTTATATTTTCACAAAAAATAATTATTTGAAATATGTTTAACCCACGTATTATCTCACTAAAAATTATGTTACTGATTTTTCTGAATCTTCACCAAATTACTTTTTTTGCCATGAAAAGATAGTGCATGTTTTTATTTTAGACTTATATTTACAATGATAACCCAGACCCTTCATGTTCTTTAAAAATTTATAGATATGATAATAATTATTGCATAATCAGTAGCTGTATCTTAAAGGAGAATGTTAATTTTCTATAATAAGAATAGAGCAGCATCAAGCAAAATATCAAAAAATAGTGATCCTTAATCTTACCACCTAATCACAAGCACTGTTTTAAATTTTGCTTATTTTT
Source organism: Theropithecus gelada (assembly GCF_003255815.1). Taxonomy (NCBI): domain Eukaryota; kingdom Metazoa; phylum Chordata; class Mammalia; order Primates; family Cercopithecidae; genus Theropithecus; species Theropithecus gelada. The sequence goes on along the minus strand of NC_037671.1, from coordinate 135,943,047 downwards.
CCTGGCTTTTATGCCCTTGAAATACCTGAAATTTTCTAATGTTTTATTCCTTAACATACTTGGCTTAAAGGCTTATATCATTACTCTTTCCTTAAGTAACCACACTTTTAGCTTGTAGATTTTTGGCAGGAAAAAAGTACTGTTTTCAAATGTCCAAATTTTTCCCTGATGTTCATAATGTGGATTCTTTTTTAACAGATGGAAAATGGTTGATCATTATGTTAGCCGTGTCCGTGGAAATCTCCAAATGTTAGAACAACTGGACCTGATTGGGAAAACCAGTGAGATGGCTAGACTTTTTGGCATTCAATTTTTACATGTACTGACAAGGGGTTCACAGGTGGGAAATCAGTTTTCTTGCAGACTTGAAAGTTCTGTATGAGTGATACACTTTTGTGATATTTGAAGTGATTTGACTTTTTAAACTTTCTGTTTGGTACCAACTAATCAATAGCTGGGTAATAAAATCTTATCATTTTATTATCTTTCTATGCCAACTTTCCGGCCACTGCCAAGTGTTTTATGGTATTAAGAAAATAAATGCCCATGCCCTTAAGGATATTATATTCCTGTATATTGTTACTGTGATTAAAGATGCTCCTAAAAACTGGAGAAGCAACAAAGAAAGTCTACCTTTCTTTTGTTTTACATGTTTAATTTTGGCTTCTTAAAACTTCCCGTAGTTAATTTTAATATAAAAATAAAAAGCTTGAAAATCAATATAAGTGGACTATGTAACTTTTTAAAATGTTATTTAAAAAAAAACGTGAAAAGCTATTTAATTCATATCTTTCTAAGTAATTTCTCAAGGATATAATGAGAGATTTTTACTAAACACCTTGCTGAAAATGATTTTATGTATTAATTCAACAAATATGTATTTGAATACCTGTAGTTTGTTAAGCACTGTGGTAGGCATCAGGGATACCATATTAAAACACTCAGATTCCTTAACCTTGTAAAATCCTTAATTATTTTAATTACCTGTGTCTATAACATTCCTCAATCAACCAGTTCAGTAAATATAGCAAAAATAGAGTTCCAGCTAGTTTTATCTGTTTATTTCATTTAATTGTTTATAAGCTATTTATTTTATTTATACCCATCAAATTTAACACCTATTTGAGCTAGCCTGTAATAAAAGGCAAAGATACCTTAAAACCTCATGAGAATACTTCAGTGAACCCAGGCTGGTTCTTGTGAGTAATTTTTTTTTTCTGATACCCCAGGCCATCTGCTTAATAGTTATTATTAGAAACAAACATACCAGTAATTGCTTGATTCAGTTTTGCTAGGGACCAGTACTAAGCTGATTACTATTCAGTTCTTTTTTTATTATTTTTTAATTATTTCCACAACAAAAGCCACATTCAATACTTTATAATTCTATAATCATTTTGTTTGTTTCTTTGAAAAACTGGGATAACATTTTCTATCTTAAGTCTCATGACAGCTTTTTCATTCTCTTAATTTTCCCAAATAAATGTCTCCAAGATGATTGACCAACTTCTCAAATGAAATTGTCAAACTATACAGCTGTCTGTCCTACACTTTTTTATTATGGTATAACTGTAAATAAAGAGGGCCAGGCACAGTGACTCACGCCTGTAATCCCAGCAGTTTAGGAGGCCAAGGTGGGGGATCACTTGAGGTCAGGAGTTCAAGACCACCTCGGCCAACATGGTGAAACCCCATCTCTACTAAAAATACAAAAAGTAGCCGGGCGTGGTGGCGCAAGCCTGTAATCCCAGCTACTCAGGAGGCTGAGACAGGAGAATCTCTTGAACCCTGGAGGGGGAGGTTGCAGTGAGCCGAGATTGTGCTGTTGCACTCCAGCTTGGACAACAGAGGGAGACTTGATCTCAAAATAAATAAGTAAATAATAAAAATAAAAAGAGATCTAATTGCATCTGTCCTTTAAAATTGACTTATCTTTTAAGTTATTTGACATGTTTTATAGTTTTTATAAAAGTCATAGGAATAGGAAAAGGATTTACATATATCCCTTTTCACATCTGAAAGCTGACTGAATAACTAGTATTGCAGGCTGGGCATGGTGGCTCACACCTATAATCCCAGCACTTTGGGAGGCCAAGGTGGGCAGATCACGGGAGGTCAGGAGTTCGAGACCAGCCTGACTAACATGATGAAACCCTGTTTCTACTAAAAATACAAAACATTAGCTGGACATGGTGGTGTGTGCCTGTAATCCCGGGCTGAGGTAGGAGAATCGCTTGAACTTGGGAGGCGGAGGTTGCAGATTGCCGAAATCGCACCGTTGTACTCCAACTTGGGCAACAAGAGTGAAACACCGTCTCGAAAAAAAAAAACTAGGACTGCAAAAAAAAAAAAAAAAAGTCATACAGTCTTACTCTGAAAAGCAGATTATCCTCAAATGATTGTATATTCAAATTACCAATGTATTTAAACTGTGTTTCTTCTCTTCTCACCTCCCGTTCTCCGCGCAGTACCGTGTGGAATCAATGATGTTGCGTATTGCTAAACCAATGAACTATATTCCTGTGACACCTAGTGTTCAGCAAAGATCCCAAATGAGAGCCCCACAGTGTGTTCCTCTGATTATGGAGCCTGAATCCCGCTTCTATAGCAACTCTGTTCTTGTTTTGGATTTCCAATCACTTTATCCTTCCATCGTGATTGCATATAACTACTGCTTTTCCACCTGCCTTGGCCATGTGGAGAACTTGGGAAAGTAAGGTTTTTTTCACATTTACAGTAATGTTGTGCTTTGTACTTCTTACTAAAATTAGACACTTTCTGAGTGTCTCTTTGCTCTTGACACCTTCCCTATGGGCAAGATAAATGGGCTATATCCCAGCTAATCCATTCATTGTAGTTGTCTTACTAATTGACATGGATCACCGTCTGATTAATCCAGCTTCATGGATGGATGACTCATGAAGAGGATTGGGAATAGATCAGCCTTGCAACTGTTTCACTCCATATGTAACTATGGTCTCTCTTAAAATGAAAGTTAAATTGTTGATATAAATTACCTTGCAGTGGAACAGTTTGAGGATTATGATCTTGTAACTCCAACTATGACCGCCTCTTTATTTTTCTTATAAATAGTCCAGGATTTTAAAAATTAAATGGTAGGTTTTATTGATTAATGTAAATTAAATTTCATAAACTGATAATAACATTTTAAATTCTCAAAGGATTAGATACTTCTTGATTTGTAGGAAATACGGAGTCTTCATTTTTATTGATTTTTGCGTATTGGAGACCATGTGTTGGTTTTAGTATATGCTATACTCCTTCATAGAAAGCATCTGTGGAAATTATATTGATAATCCTGTCTTTTTATTAAAAACAGGAATTTGGAAAATTTACAATATTTACAGTCTTTCTATTTAAGGTTTAAATTCTTCTTTAAATATGTTCACAAGGATGTTCAATAAAAATAAATTTTTATTTAAGTAATTTAGTATAAGATGATTGGGCCGCACGCAGTGGCTCACGCCTGTAATCCCAGCACTTTGGGAGGTTCAGGCAGGCGGATCACGAGGTCAGGAGATTGAGACCATCCTGGCTAACACGGTGAAACCCTGTCTCTACTAAAAATGCAAAAAATTAGCCCGGCATGGTGGTGGGTTCCTGTAGTCCCAGCTACTCGGGAGGCTGAGGCAGGAGAATGGCATGAACCCAGGAGGCAGAGCTTGCAGTGAGCCAAGATCGCACCACTGCACTCCAACCTGGACAACAGAGCGAGAGTCCATCTCAAAAAATAATAAAATAAATAAAATAAGATGATCAGATGTTGAAATTTGGTTTTCAGTATAGATTTTACCCATAAATTTTAGGATAGGGCCATTTAAGAAACGTTTATTGTAATAAATTGTGAATATTTGAAAAACTGTTTTGGTAATGAGGCAAATAAACATATTGCTAAGTACATGAATTCACGTTTAGATGTTTGAAAATGAATTTCTAATGGAGTTAGAAAGATTTTTTAAATTGCCTAAAATCTTTGTTCTATGATTTGATGAAGTGTTTGCTTAATATTCTCTTTCTTAACAGGTATGATGAGTTCAAATTTGGCTGTACCTCTCTGAGAGTACCTCCAGATTTACTTTACCAAGTTAGGCATGATATCACAGTGTCCCCCAATGGAGTAGCTTTTGTCAAGGTAATACTCTCTTGTAAATGAAAGATAACAACTATGGCTTAACTTTTGGAGAGCTGATAATGGTTTAGATATTGTTGGCACATAATAGAAAAGAAAAACACCAAGTTTGCTTGAATATTTTATCTCAAAAAGTCAAAGATACAAGAATCGTCTAAGAAATCACTTCAGGAACAAACCAGTCACCTTGATTTTTCTTGAATTTAGGTTTTAAATCTTTAAATTGTTAAATTTTAGTTAATGAAATATTGAAAGAAATAAACGTACGCTTATACCTTCTGCCCTTTATTAGAACCAGGCCGACTTAAATAGCAACTTAATGGTCAAAATATATTACCTACAGAGATTTAAATTTCTTTTATGTGTAGATGCTACTAGTTGTTCTTCCACATTATTTTAAATTAAGACTATCTTAGAATTAATGATACTGTAATAGGCTTATTTATTATATTTTTAAGAAGATATCCAAACTAAAAATAGGATCCCTTTTTTCTCTCCTGTATCTCCCCTCAAAAGAGACAAAAGAAAACTTTATAAATTAAAGACAAATAAGAGAGATCTAAAAGATTATATTGCCTCTTATATGCCAACTTCATTCCTTTCTTTTCTATTTTCTTAGCAGTGAGTCTGTACTAGAATCATGAGACAGTAGAGTGGTTGATGGTAGAGGGGACCCCACCAGTCCTCAAATTCATTCTGGTGTACTATATCAAAAGTGGCATCATTCTCTATCAGTAAGAGGGACTGCTAAACTAAAATTAGCAATGTAGATGAAGAAAATTTTAACCGAAGAGTTCATGGTATGTTTCTTTTTGGAAAATTTTAAAATGTAGTATTTCTAGGGACTGATGTAGATGAGATCTACTTGGAGAAATGGAAATAGATTTTTTTTAATTAAATGGGCCTTTATATAAAAATCAGTTTTCACATCACATTTCTGCAAATTTGGTCCCTGTTCTTTTTATCTTATGTCTTAAAACATTATGGCTGCTTCAAAATGTACACCAAATGAATTAGAGGTTAGAATATGTTCTCATTGTCGCATATCTGGCAGCTTATTATCTCCCTTTAACAGCTTTTTTTAAAACTTGCATCTACTTTTGGACCCAGTGTGTAAAGCTTAATAAAAATAGGATTTTTTAAATATTCAGGTGTGTGATGATCCTATACCTGAGATTTTAGTTGCTAGGTCCGACATGCATTACCTTGCACGTGTCTGTGAATCATCATCAAAGTTAATACTGTTCTGTGGTTTTCATTCCTACTGGAGTTCTCATAAATTCTCCCTAGTCTTGATTAATACAAATGATTTTTTTTTTGGCATCAACAAATTTTATCACCTCACTATTCATCCCCTCTTCCAGATTGCTAATAAATATAGGCCGGAGGGGATGGCTTAGTGGTCTAAGCATCAGATTTGAAATACCTAGAGTCCCTGGAACTGCAGGTTTGAATGTCAGCAGAGTCAACCCAGCTCATCATTCTTCCAAGGTAGATAAATGGAGTTCCATGCAGATTTCTGTGTGGGGTCATTAGGATGAGATCTTTAAAAACTGAGTTGGTTATGAGTGATACAAGTCCCATCTGTCGTTTTGAAAGAATGGGGGTTTCTGTCAAAGTTTTGAACAAAATTTCCCTCTGAACTTGTTGTATGGTCACTTATGCACTAGTTGACATCCTCCTCCCTGGAGGTCTCTGAACTCACATGGAAGTGCTCTATTAGATTTATAAACATTGCAGGAACCATTTAGGAGAAAAATACTCTTCCAAGAAATAAAATGTGATGATTTTATATTGACGGCCACTAATACTATGGTCACTCTATTGTTAGCATGTTTCAATTCATGACAGTTGGCCATTATTATATTTTATGCTTCCTTCTTAATTATATAAATCTATAATGTTTGAGGGGTTTTAAACATTTTTTTTTTCTTTATGATAGCCTTCAGTAAGAAAAGGTGTACTACCAAGAATGCTTGAAGAAATTTTGAAGACTAGATTTATGGTGAAGCAGTCAATGAAGGCTTACAAGCAAGACAGAGCCCTGTCACGAATGCTTGATGCACGTCAGTTGGGACTTAAGCTGATAGCAAATGTCACATTTGGCTATACAGCTGCCAATTTTTCTGGGAGAATGCCATGCATTGAAGTAAGTGATACAAATCTGTAGTTTTTTCATTGAAGTAAGTGATACAAATCTGTAGTTTTTTCAAAAAAGACTAAAATATAGCGAGGCACAGTGGCACTCACCTTGTATTCCCAGTTACTTTGGAAGCTAAGGTGTGGTATGGGGGGCTTCAGCCCAGAGTTGAATCCTGCCTGGACAACACAGTGAGACCTCATCTCTTTTTAAAAAGAAAAAAAAAAAGGCCAGGCATGGTGGCTCACACAGGTAATCCCAACACTTTGGGACACCGAGGCGGGCGGATCACGAGGTCAGGAGTCACGACCAGCGTGGCCAACATGGTGAAACACCATCTCTACTAAAAACACAAAAATTAGCTGGGTGTGGTTGTGGACACCTGTAATCCCAGTTATTCAAGAGGTTGAGGCAGGATAATCACTTGAATCCAGGAGGCAGAGGTTGCAGTGAGCCAAGATCGCACTCCAGCCTGGGTGACAGAACAAGACTTGGTCTCAAAAAAGTGGCTCACACCTATAACCCCAACACTTTGGGAGGCCAAGGCACGTAGATTACTTGAGCTCAGGAGTTTGAGACCAGCCTGGGCAACATGGTGAAACCCCATCTCCAACCAAAAATGCAAAAATTAGCCGGGCATAGTGTTATGTGCCTGTGGTTCCAGTTACTTGGGAGGCTGAGATGGGAGGGTCACTAGAGCCTTGGAAGTCAAGGTTGCAGTGAGCCATAATTGCACCACTGCATTCCAGCCTGGGTGACAGAACAAGACCCTGTCTCAAAAAAAAGAGAGAGACTAAAGCAGCATTAAATGAATGCCTGTTCATTCAAGCATTTCATTTTGTTTTAAAACTTTAATAAACCATTTCATTTCTATGACATAGGATCAGTTTTTCTCATACCAAGCCTCAATATGTACATATTCTTGGGGATCTGTGACTTTTCTCTGTATCTCGGTGTCTTTATTCCAATGATCATTTTAGAAATTAGCATACACATATTTCTGCATTATCTTCATAACTATACTTTAACTTTCTATTAGCATGAAATTTCAGTGCCACCTTTGTAGCAGTTTTTACAACAACCTTGGTAGTGCATAATTCATTTTATGTATTGACAAGAGATCTGATTATAGTTATATTGGCTTGTCCAAATGTCACAGTTAGCCAAGTGTGGTGGTTCACACTCGTGATCCCAACAACTCAGGAGTCTGAGGTGGGAGATTGCTTGAGCCCAGGAGTTCAAGACTAGCCTAAGCAACATAGTGAGCCCTTGCCTCTATTAATACATAAAATTGAAAACTAAAAAAAATGTTTTAAGTCAGAATAAACAACAATCATTCCCTACTTACTAGTATACCAGTAGATATAAAGCAGAACCTTTTTTTTGCAGTGATGAGTGACAGTTGAAAGACATTTTTCATAGAATAAGACTTAATTTCCTATTTACTAAGTTAAGGTGTTTATTTGATACAAATACAATATAGTGTGACAGGGTAATATAATAATATACTACTGAGTGAGAAAAGAACAGAATAGCTTGTTATATTGTGATCTTTTCGTGCCAAATGAAGGCCAGAGGACATTGTGGTATATCATATTTGCATTAGTTCAGTAAGAGAAAAACAAAGAAAGCATAAAGTCTTCACACAGCTCACAGTAGGCAAAATGAACTCCAAAAACATGAGCAAGGCAGGAGTGGCATATTCACATTGAAAGTAGCAAAATACCATCTCTAGTGAAAACTTAATACTGTTAACTTGAATATTTTGGTACAGTAATATGATTTTGTGCTGTATAAATTTTTTTATGGTTGCACTGTAAAGGCTGTAAGCAATAAAAGTTTGTATCTAGGTTTATATTTGTATACTTTTAGGTGAGATAAAAAATACTTTGTTAGTCCTGAGGGTTCATATTAATACATTTGAAAAGCACTGATCGACATGATCTAGCAGAAAAAAAATGGAAATGGTATTACTAATGGAAAACCAAAAGATACCTTTTTTTTTTTTTTTTTTTTTTTGAAACAGGGTCTTGCTTTGTCGCCCAGGCTAGAGTGCAGTGGCTTAACCACATGCTTGTCCCAAATCCTTTCTTAGGGGCCATTTCCACATTTCCCTAATTTCTTCCCTGCCTCTCAGTTTTAAAAGTGTTTATTAATGTATTTTAGTAATAAAACAATGCAGAAATACTATTTTAAAAATATGTAAATACTGTAACTCTAGAATAACCAGAATTTGGGAGGATTTTTGAACTAGCAGTGGAAGTTTAGGAATAGAGTTTCACCAGGGAGTACGTTCCTGCTTTGCATGGTGAACTCAGACTGCCAAGCAATACCTGCTTCCTTGACCCTGGTCTTCTCAGCTGTTCTCAGGTTAATGACTGCAAGCATGCATTTGGCCCATCATATGCTAACTTCACAACAATACAGTGTTAACTTCTAGGTGAAATCATGAGTGGAAAAAGCAGCTAAAATCACAGAAAGAGCCTCTTATGAATAAGTGAAAAGTTAGCACCAATCAAGTAACAATGGAAGGTATCAGCCACTTTTTTTTTTTTTTAAAGGGCAGATGGCTTCATTCTTTTTTATGGCTGTATGATATTCTATTGTACACATAATATGGCATTTCCTTTATCCATTCACCCGTTGATGGACACTTAGGTTGCTTCCATATCTTGACTGCTATTGTGAATAGTGCTGCAGTAAATATGGGAGTGCAGATATCTATTCAATGTCCCAATGTCCTTTTTTTTTTTTTTTTTTTTTTTTTTTTGGATGTATACCCAGGAGTAGGATATCTGGATCATATGGTAGTTCTATTTTTAGATTTTTGCGGCACCTCCATATTGTTCTACATAGTGACTCTACTAATTTACATTCCCACTAACAGTGGGTTCCCCTTTCTCCACATCCTTGCCGGCATTCATTATTGCCTGTTTTTTGGATAAAAGCCATTTTAGCTGGAGTGAGAAGACATCTCATTATAATTTTGATTTGAATTTCTCTGATTAGTAATATTAGTCATTTGTCATCTTTTGAGAAATGTCTGTTCAGACCTTTTGTGCATTTTTAATCTAATTATTTGGTTTTTTTTCCTACTGAGTTGTTTAAGTTCCTTACATATTCTGGTTATTAATCCCACGTCAGATGGGTGGTTTGCAGATATTTTCTCCCATTCTGTGGGTTGTCTCTTCACTTTGTTGATTATTTCCTTTACTGTGCAGAAGGTTTTTAGCTTTATGTGATCCCATTTGTCCAGTAATCAGCCCTAAAAAAGAATAAAATCCTGTCATTTGCAAAACACGGATGGAACTGAAGGACATTATGCTAAGTGAAATAAGCTAGACAGAGAAAGACAAATATCACATGTTCTTACTCATGTGGAAACTAAAAAAAATTAGTGAACTCATGGAGATAGAGAGTAGAATGATGGTTGCCAGAGGCTGTGAGGTGGGGAAGGAGGGAGATAAAGTGGAAATGATTAATGAGTACAAAAATACAATTAGAATGAATAAAATCTAGTATTTGGTAGCACAGTAGAGTATAGTGAACTGCAACTTATTGTATATTTTTAAATAACTAAAAGAATGGAATTGAAATGTCTAACACAAATAAATGATAAATGCTTGAGGTGATGGATATCCCAGTTACCCTGATTTGATCATTACACATTGTCTGCCTGTGTACATCATATGTACAACATATACATATATATACAAGTTATCTATCCAGAATAATTAAAACCTTTTAAAAGCGGGAGGCGAATGGATTACTGTCTGTGGTCTCCTGCTTTGCTTCAGAGAACACATAATCAAAAAAGTGCAGATCTGGACTGTCATAGAGAAAGATAAGATTTTGTAAGCATATAAGGAGAATATGGAGAATAAATAAATGTAGCTAGTAGTTGGAGGTTAATGTCTCTGTCTCAGTACTATCATAGAGAAAGACAAGACTTTGTCAGCAGAAATTCCTATGAAGAGAATATGGAGAATAAAGTAGCTAATAGTGGAGGTTAATGCCTCTGTCTTAGTTGGACTTCATAAATTAAAATTTTTGTATGTTGACAGTTTTCTACTAAACTATTGGTCATTCATATTTATGATAAAGATATATTTGTGCCTTTTTAAAAATTGAACTTTATTTCTTTTTATGTCTTTTCAGAAAATTAATTTTTACTTAAAAAAATTTGTTTTTATTAACTTTTGAGCATCCCCAGTCATGGCCTAAATTGTGAAACCATTTCTTTTCCTCTTTTAAATCCTCTCTTAGCCCTTAAATGAAGTAATGCTTTTCAGGTTAGGAACCTTACCATAAAGTAGCAGAATCTGTTAATTTAATTACTTCTCCTTCCCTCTTCCACCTCCCCCTCACTCTAGTGCTGCTGAATTCTTACTACATGGTCTTCAGGGGTAACTGCAGAGTTCTGACTCTTTTGGGTATAACTTTAATGGGTCAGAGTAAGAGCATTAGGCAGACATTTAAGACCGCTATGTGTATGTACAAGTATATACTTACTTGTAAGTATATATCTCAGAAGTGTATTTGACTTTGATGCTAAGATGGCTTGCTCATGCAACTCTTTGTCCTCACATATTTAAAAGTTGACCTTGCCCGGGCACAGTGGCCTGTAATTCCAGCACTTTGGGAGGCCAAGGCAGGCGGATCACGAGGTCAGGAGATTGAGACCATCCTTACTAACACAGTGAAACCCCACCTCTACTAAAATACAAAAAAATTAGCCAGGCGTGGTGGCGGGCACCTGTAGTCCCAGCTACTCGGGAGGCTGAGGCAGGAGAATGGTGTAAACCCAGGAGGCGGAGCTTGCAGTGAGCCCAGATCGCGCCACTGCACTCCAGCCTGAGCGACAGAGCAAGACTCCATCTCAAATGAATAAATAAATAAATAAACAAATAAATAAATAAATAAATAAATAAATAAAAGTTGACCTTGTTTGAAAGTGGCGGCAGGTAACAGAACATTTTATTCAATTTGAGTTTCCATTAGATAACATGATTTTTGTAATGTAATAAGTTATAGTTTACATTCTCAAGATTTTCTATTGTACTAGAGGTCTCAGCAGAATTCATAATCTTAATTTAAAACCCAATTACAGGCTCACACCTGTAATTCCAACACTTTGGGAGGCTGAGGCCGGTAGACCATTTGAGGCCAGGAGTTCAAGACCAGCCTGGCCATCATGGCAAACCCCATCTACTAAAAATATGAAAAATAGTAGGGCAGGGTGGCGCACGCCTATAATCCCAGCTACTCAGGAGACTGAGGCATGAGAATTGCTTGAACCCAGGAGGCAGAGGTTGCAGTGAGCCAAGATCACACCACTGCACTCCAGCCTGGGCGACAGAACGAGACTCTGTTTCAAAATAAATAAATAAATCAGAATAAATAAATACATCCCAACTCGTTTCTACCAGTTTTATTATTTATTCCTTTGTTCATATACCTAATATGTCCTTTGTAATGCAACTTTAAACAGCCGTTTAAATACTATTCAATCCTACATTTAGTAATTCAAGTTTTACAGTAAAGGGAGAAGGATCATTATTGCTATTGTTTGCTTCTTAACACAAAAAAAAACAAAAAATGTGCAGTTTGCATTTTAAAATTGCAAAGGGAATGCTCCATTTATGTTTTATGTTGAATGACAACTTTTCCCACTCTTAGCTTCAATTAGTTTAATAAATAAAACAGCATTGTTATATAGTGTCTTTACTTAACTGTAAATCTCATTAGCATGCTTTTCATATTTGTCAAGGCCCAGCATCTACTTGTTTTGTAAATTCATGCCATGGTCACTGTTAAAATTCACTAATCACAAATGGAAAAACCCTTCCTAGATATATATCTACCTATTTAATTTAAATTGAACACTTTTAATATATTTCCCATCATATAATTGGATACATTTTTCCTTGTATAACTAGTCACAAGATTGAAGTTCAGCATTAACTTTAATGATATTGAGAAACATTGTCATCAACAGTTCAACAGAAAAATTTTGAGAGATACACGTATGTATACTCATGCACCCACAAAGAATGCTTTTCTGCCTAATGAGCTGTAAGGGCACGTAAGAAAGTTCTTGAATAGTTCAGGCACAGTGGCTCACACCTGTAATCCCAGTACTGTGGGAGGCCGAGGTGGGCGGATCACGAGGTCAAGAGTTCGAGACTAGCCTGGCCAATATGGTGAAACCCCGTCTCTACTAAAAAAAATAGAAAAATTAACTGGGTATGGTGGCGTGCGCCTGTAGTCCTAGCTACTCAGGAGGCTGAGGCAAGAGAATCGCTTGAACCCAAGAGGCAGAGGTTGCACTGAGCCGAGATCACGCCACTGCACTCCAGCCTGGGTGACAGAGTGAGACTCCTCAGGAAAAAAAAAAAAAAAAAAAAGAACTTGAATAAACAAGAATTATTCTTCCAAGAATCCAGTGTAGCTGTGTACTTTGTAACAAGTGCAGTCCACTTACTGTTACACTCAAAGACAAGTCTGCACATCGATTGGTCCTTTCAAATTCTTCACCTCAGTTTCTTCTTGAGTACTTGGAGAAAGAATGATGCATTGATTTCTTTTTTACGTTCTTTTCTCCTTGTTTCGTTTCTGGAAATACTTAGTAATTAAATGTATTATATGTTAAAGTCTGTTGACTTACACTGAGCTATGTTAAGAAATTATTTCCAATGTGTTTGTACCAACAGGTTGGCGATAGTATTGTTCACAAAGCCAGAGAGACCTTGGAACGAGCTATTAAACTGGTGAATGATACCAAGAAATGGGGGGCTAGGGTTGTATATGGCGATACTGACAGGTAATGGGTTTTTGGTTTTGTGGTTGTCTTTTTGCATCTGTCCACATCTTCATTTCAGTGTTTAAAATGGCTTACGGGAATCCTTTCTAAAAATAGAGTTTTGAGTCCTTTCCAGTCCTTACGATCTCATGATCAGAGTTAACACAGATCCTGATTTACCAGATATGATCATAAGAGACAGTTTGTGTCCTGAGCCACAAACTGTGAAGATTCCTATGGCTTCCCTCCAAGTAGCTCTTAGCCAAGTAGATAGTGATCTGTAAACTAACTGTGTACGCAGGAGTCTAGTTTATTTAAAGAAACTACTTTTAATGTGAATAATTCCTCTAATATAGCTGCAACTCTCTGAATTTAAGTGTATATCTTAAAATAATTAAACTGTTTTTGAAGGACAATTGCCAGAACCGTGAGTGGTTAACTTACCACTCAGCCCCAGAATATGTTGACCTTCTAAGAGAAGTGCATATAGGCAAATGCACTTTTCCATTTGACTCCAGAGGGTCCACAGACTTACTCAAGCCCATTATTTATGGATTGGCAAATAATGTGCCTGCATTTGAAGGCACATTATTAATAATGTAAGTTATTAACACCAGCTTGCATGCTTCCTTGTTTGCTGTGATAATTTTCAGGTTTCAGTTATTTATGTAACATCTTTTTTGCATGGCTTATTGAAATTCTTCTAGAATGTAGGCACTATGCACATTTCTTACGGTGAAATTTTTTCCCTGTTGGGGACTTAGAGTCACAGTGTGAACATGCTAAGAGCACCTGCCTCAAGACCTCTGATCTCTTTACAGTCCAACAGAGCAATAGGAGATAATGCTTCTAATCATTAAATAGCTTATAAGTAATCTTTGAATAGCATTTAATCTTATCCAGTTCTTTAAAATGTTCATACAGACAGCATAATCATATTAATGCTGAATGAGACTTTGCCTCATAGAGCAGCTGTTTCATTACCAGCAGGTGGGGATAGTTTCAAATTATCCAGGCCCTAATTATCCATATTCTCTCCTGTTCCTCATAAAAAGCCACTTCTTAGTTTGGCTTTGGTTATTTTACTGTTCTGTGAAACTACTTCTGCTGGGTATTCTAGCAAAATAAGAGTTAATAAAATAAGCTCTGCATTTGTTAGCAGAACTTAAAAAATATTTAGGGAAAAATGTTAATCCTTTAACTTATTGATTTTAATTCAGAGGCTATCCATGTTGTTGACAGCATTCAGAAGTCAGCATGATTCTGATTGTAGTTACATTATTTACCCTTTAAGACCTATAAGAAGTCAAGCTACAAAAAATAACAGAATGTCAGAGCCGGAAGGGATTTTGATATTTTTTAGGCCAGCAGTTTTCATACTATTGGGAGATCTTAGAATGTGCCTCAAATGATGCTCATTAAGAACAAATTTCCCTAAGATAAGAAATTTAAGATCTTGCAAGTAGTCAGTAAAGAGCCATGAATTGATATTCAGTGTTTTGATTCCTAACTGATGCTTTCTCTCTACATCAGATTTTATAGTTATTATATGATTCCAGTCAAAGGAAATTTACTTGCAATGTCATTAAAACTTTTGATCACCATTCACTACCTGATACATTCAACAAACATTGGCCAGGCATGCTGACTTATGCTTGAAATTCTGGCACTTTGGGAGGCCAAGGCAGGCAGATTGCTTGAGCCGAGAAGTTCAAGACCAGCTTGGGCAACAAAGTGCAACCCTGTCTCTACAAAAAATTTAAAAATCAGCCAGACATGGTGGTGTGCACCCATACTCCTAGCTACTTGGGAGGCTGTGAGGTGGGAAGATCGCTTGAACCTGGGAGTTCAAGGCTGTAGTCAACCATGATCATGCCACTGCACTCCAGCCTGGGTGACAGAATGAGACCCTGTCTCAAAAACAAGAAACCCAAATGTTTAGTGACATCTGTATGAGGGCAGTTCACAACAGTGTCACCCTGGCAGAATACAAGTAAGTTCTTGAAGGGGGACAAAAAAAAAAGTACCATAGTTTTTGGCCCCACAGTGGGCCAACAATATTTTACTCCTTAGTAATTACTTTCTCTTGTTAAATATAATTTAAATTTATTTATTTTTTTTGCCTTGGAAGGACAACGATGAAAGGTTGAAAAACACTGCTCTTGGGATAATAGGTAATATTTGGTGGAGTGCAAAAGAGTTCCTGGCTGGGCGCAGTCGCTCACGCCTATAATGCCAGCACTTTGGTAGGCTAAGGCGGGCAGATCACCTGAGGTCAGGAGTTTGAGACCAGCCTGACCATATGGGGAAACCCCATCTCTACTAAAAATACAAAATTAGCTGGGTGTGGTGGTGCATGCCTATAATCTCAGTTACTCAGGAGGCTGAGGCAGGAGAATTGCTAGAACCCGGGAGGCAGAAGTTGCGGTGAGCCAAGATTGCACCGTTGCACTCCAGCCTGGGCAACAACAGTGAAACTGTGTCTCAAAAGAAAAAAAAAAAGGCCGGCGTGGTGGCTCACACCTGTAATCCCCGCACTTTGGGAGGCCGAGACAGGTGGATCACCGGAGGTCAGGAGTTCAAGATCAGCCTGGCCAACGTGATGAAACCCCCTCTCTACTAAAAATTTAAAAAATTAGCTGAGTGTGGTGGCACATTCCTATAATCCTAGCTACTCAGGAGGCTGAGGCAGGAGAATCGTTTGAACTTGGGAAGTGGAGGTTGCAGTGAGCCAAAATCGCGCCACTGCACTCCAGCCTGGGCAACAGAGCGAAACTCCATCTCAGAAAAAAAAAAAAGTTCCCAACTGAGAGTGAGGAGACCTGGATTCTCTTTCTAATTATACTCCTAGATGATGGCATAGCCATTAATAAGTCGTTTTGCCTCTCTGAGGCTTAGTTGCCTCTTCATCAAAATGAAGGAAATCTGATAGATGAAGGCAAATGACCTTCCAATTATGATGACATTCCAATTATACTTTTAGTTATTCTTAAATGTACAATAAATTATTGTTGACTGTAATCGCTCTGTTGTGCTATCAAATACTAGGTCTTATTCTAACTATATTTTTGTACCCATTAACCATCTGCACATCCCCACACATACACAGTACCTTTCCCAGCCCCTGGCAACCTAGTAGAAAAAGGCCAGGGCGGCGGCTCACACCTGTAATCCCTGCACTTTGGGAGGCCGAGACAAATTATCACCGGAGGAGTGATTGCTCTCTCCATTTTTTTGAGACGGAGTCTCGCTCTGCCCCCAGGCTGGAGTGCACTAGCGTGATCTTGGCTCACTGCAAGCTCCACCTCCGGGGTTCATGCTGTTCTCCTACCTCAGCCTCCCAAGTAGCTGGGACTACAGGCGGCTGCCACCATGTCCAGCTAATTTTTTGTGTATTTAGTAGAGATGGGGTTTCACCGTGTTAGCCAGGATGGTCTCAATCTCCTGACCTCGTGATCCGCCCGCCTCAGCCTCCCAAAGTGCTGGGATTACAGGAGTAGAAACTCATTTTAAAACAGTGTTTCTTATTGTAGGCTAGTCACTTCCATTCTGTCACATGACAAAAAACTTCTGTTCATTCTGTCCAGCCTTCTTGAAGCTTAGCTCCAAATCAAACTGGCCAAAACAGCTTAGATGGATTCAAACAAACTCACATTACTGGGTAAAGTCTCAAATATAGACCCTATAGTAATAACTTTTTTTTTTTAAGTCTCTGTTGCCGAAGCTGGAGCACAGTGGCACAATCTCGGCTCACTGCAACCTACACCTCCCGGGTTCAAGTAATTCTCTTGCCTCATCCTCCCGAATAACTGGGACTACAGGCATGCGCCACCATACCCAGCTAATTTTTGTATTTTTAGTAGAGATGGGGTTTCACCATGTTGGCCAGACTGATCTTGAACTCCTGACCTCGTGATCCACCCACCTCGGCCTCCCAAAGTGCTGGGATTACAGGCATGAGCCACCGCACCTGGCCAATAATAACTTTTAAGATGTGAAGTATATATACCTTTATCATTTTTACGGAATTACAATTTTTGACATGTATAATATGTAATAAAATATAAAAATGTATAGGCCCAGGTTACCAGCTACCATGCCAGTCAAGATATAGAACACTTTTTATCACCGTAAAAAGTTTTCTCATTCTCCCTTTACAGTGTATCCCTCACCCTCACTCCATGCCCTAGACAACCACTTACCTGATTTTTATTACCATAGCTTAATTTTGCCTATTATAAAACTGTATAGAAATATGTGTATGTCCACTGATTTTAAATGTTGCATATGGCCAGGCACAGTGGCTCATGCCTGTAATCCCAGCACTTTGGGCAGATAACCAGAGGTCGGGAGTTCGAGACCAGCCTGACCAACAAGGAGAAACCCTGTCTCTACTAAAAATACAAAGTTAGCCGGGTGTGGTGGCGCATGCCTGTAATCCCACCTACTCGGGGAGTTGAGGCAGGAGAATCGCTTGAACTTGGGAGGTGGAGGTTGCGGTGAGTTGAGATCGCACTATTGCACTCCAGCCTAGGCAACAAGAGAAAAAAAAAAATGTTGCACTCATCATTGCATCTGAACATTTTAAGAATAATAATCTTACATAAAAACAGTTTGACAGTTGCACGTGAAGTTCAACATACCCTTAGCATATGACCCAGCAATTCTACTCCTTTATGCTTATCTTAGAAAAAAGAAAATCTGGCCGGGCGTGATGGCTCACACCTGTAATCCCAGCACTTTGAGAGGCCAAGACAGGTGGATCATGAGGTCAGGAGATCGAGACCATCCTGGCTAACACAGTGAAACCCTGTTTCTACTAAAAATACAAAAAATTAGTAGATCTCCTGACCTCGTGGCGTGGTGGTGGGCCCCTGTAGTCCCAGCTACTCGGGAGGCTGAGGCAGGAGAATGGCGTGAACCTGGGAGGTGGAGCTTTCAGTGAGCCGAGATCGCACCACTGCACTCCAGTCTGGGTGACAGAGCGAGACTCTGTCTCGAAAACGAAAAAGGAAAAGGAAAACCTATGTCCACATAAAAACTTGTGTACAGTTCTTCATTGGAACTTTGTTTGTAATAGTCCAAAACTGCAAAATATCTAAATGTCTATCAGTGAGTGATTGGATAAGCAAATTGTGGTATATCCATACAGTGGAATACTACTCAACAATGGAAACAAACCAGTTGCTGTTATTTTGACACCATGGATGAATTTCAAAATATGCTGAGTGAAAGAAGACAGATATAAAAGAGTATATAAATATAAAAAAAATTTTTGTTTATTTACTTACAGGGTCTCACTATTGCCCAGGCCCATCTCAAACTTCTGGCCTCAAGCAGTCCTTCCACTTCAGCCTCCGGAGTTGCTGGGATTACAGGCAAAAGCTACTACACCCAGCCCATTTATATAAAATTCTTGGAAAAAACCTATCGTAACAGAAAGCAAGTCTTATGTATTGAACCTGGGGCCAGGAATAGACTGAAAAATGATTGCAAAGGAGTACAGGGAGGTCGAGGCTGCAGTAACCAATGATTATGCCACTGCACTTCAGCCTCAGTAATAGAATGAGACCCTGCCTCTTAAAAAAAAAAAATTAAAATCAGATAGTATTGGTATAAATGAGTATCAGATGGCCTATAAAGAAACTACAAAAACCTTCAGATGGTTCAAAGTATAGCCTAGATTGAAGGTCTAATTAACTAAGGCATTTTTGTTCTACCTTAGTGAATGTTAAAATTAATTCAGATTGAGACAATATTTATTTTAAAGACTTAGTAGAGTTGAGTAAACTTTTTTCCTTTCTTTTAATTTTTCATATAGGCTCTCAGGCAAGTACTGTCTCCAATATTAGCAGGAACTTTTTCCAAAGAAACCATCCAAAATGGGACTTAAAAATCCAGTATAAAAACACTTCAGAAATATGAGATTGGTTTATATGGCTAGAAACAAGAATCTTAAAGTCATGTTTCAAGATATCATCCATTTCCACTATTTAATGTCTTTTCACTAGAAATATAAGTGAAGATGAACTTTATAGTCTATCTTACTTAAATATTTATTAACCATTACTTCTGTTGGTGGTCAGGTTGTAGTATACACTGAAATAGAAAAATAGATGCATTTTGTCAGTTATTTTTGAGTATATTTAGTATTGGTATTTTGAGTATATTTTGTATTGGTATTTCTTATTCATATAATTCAATATTACTCATTACCAAATAATATGATCCATTATAGCAAATGAAAAGATTTACAGATATACACGTGTTTGTAATGTCTTTTTTCTGTACGACATGATTACAGATGTTGATTTTCTTCCTTGTGTCTTTTTATGTTTTTTTAACGGTTTTTCAGTTAACATACATTACAGAATATATGTCTTTTGTTTTTTTGTTGTTTTTTTTGTTTTGTTGTGTTTTTTGAGACAGAGTCTCACTCTGTCACCCAGACTGGAGTGCAATGGTGCAATCTCGGCTCACTGAAGCCTCCACCTCCCAGGTTCAAGCAATTCTCCCACCTCAGCCTCCCAAGTAACTGGGACTACAGGAGCACACCACCACGTCGGCTAACTTTTGTATTTTTTTTAGTAGAGATGGGATTTCGCCATGTTGGCCAGGCTGGTCTCAAAATCCTGACCTCAGGTGATCCACCTGCCTCAGCCTCCCAAAGTGCTGGGATTATAGGTGTGAGCCACGGCGCCCGGCCAATGTCTGTCTTTTTTTTTTTTTTCTTTTTTCTTTTTTTTTTTTTTTTTTTTTTTTTGAGACTGAGTCTTGCTCTGTCGCCCAGGCTAGAGTGCAGTGGTGCAATCTCGGCTCACTACAAGCTCCGCCTCCCAGGTTCATGCCATTCTCCTGCCTCAGCCTCTGGAGTAGCTGGGACTACAGGCACCTGCCCCCATGCCTGGCTAATTTTTTTTTTTTTTCTTTTTTTTTTTTTTTGTAGAGACGGGTTTTCACTGTGTTAGCCAGGATGGTCTCGATCTCCTGACCTCGTGATCTGCCCGCCTCGGCCTCCCAAAGTGCTGGGATAACAGGCGTGAGCCACCGCGCCCCGCCCAATGTCTGTCTTTTTTAAGTTGAGTGGTTCTGGCCTTAAGGAAACTTCTCCTATATCACAAGTACATCTTCTATTTTCTTACAATCACACAGTGTCTTATTTTGTGATGTACTTAACTGTGTACCACAGTGGTCCCCAACCTTTTTTTTTGAGATGGAGTCCCAGGCTGCAGTGCAGTAGTGTAATCTCAGTTCACTGCAACCTCTGCCTCCCAGACTCAAGCGATTCTCCTGCCTCAGCCTCCCAAATTCCTGGGATTATAGGCACATGCCACCATGCCTGGCTAATTTTTATATTTTAGTAGAGATGGAGTTTCACCATGTTGGTCAGGTTGGTCTCAAACTCCTGACCTCAGATGATCCACTGCCTTGGCCTCCCAAAGTGTTGGGATTACAGGCGTGAGCCCCTGTGCCTGGACCACAGTGGTCCCCAACCTTTTTAGCACCAGGGATTGGTTTCATGGAAGACAATTTTTCCGCAGACTGGGTGGTTTGGGGATGAAACTATTCCACCTCAGATCATCAGGCATTAGATTCTCATAAGGTGCACACAACCTAGATCCTTCACTTGTGCGCAGTTCTTACAATAGGGTTCATGCTCCTATGAGAATCTGATGCTGCCACTGATCTGTCTGATGTGCCACTGATCACAGACTGACTGGTATCAGTTTGCCGCCTCGGGGTTGGTGACCCCTTGTGTACCACACAAAGCCTTAAATGTCCAGGGATGATCCAGGACTTTCTTGACTCCTGGGATATCTGAGCTGCTCTGTGTGTAGCTAAGTTAGAAATATTGGATGTCTTAAAAGATTTGTAACAAGATATATCATGAGTACACATGGAAAGTAATAAAACAGGAAAGCTTACGTAGGAAGCATCTTAAGAAAGAGTAAATAGGAGAAAGGGAGTTTTCTTTGGCATTAGACAGAGTCATAGCCAGGAGAGTTACTCTTGATAAAATTTTTGTTGTAATGACTTCCTCATTACCTTATTTTTAATCCCCTTAGTATGTTTGTGCTACTGAAAGGAGCCACTAAAGAGCAGTCTTTTAAGATTGGTCAGGAAATTGCCGAAGCTGTAACTGCTACCAATCCTAAACCAGTGAAATTGAAGTTTGAAAAGGTAAGAGGAATGTAATATTAGTAATCACATATAAAACTCACATGTCTTCTAGAGACCTCTGATTTGTTCAGTACATTTTCAGAATCACTGACAGTATATAGGTCTATTAAAGTGTTAAATTTGGGCCAGATGCAGTCGCTCATGTCTGTAATCCTGCTGTGGCCTTGGGAGGCCAAAGCAGGAGGGTTGCTTGAGACCAGGAGTTTGACACCAGCCTGGACAACATAGCCAGACCCCATCTCTACAAAACTTAAAAAGTTAACCAGGCATAGTGGCACACGCCTGTAGTCCCAGCTATTCCAGAGGCTGAAGTGGGAGGATCACTTGAGCCCAGGTGTTCAAGGTTACAGTGAACTGTGATTGACCAGGACACTCCAGCCTGGGGAACAAAGTAAGACCCTGTCTCAAAAAAAAAAAAAAAAAAAAAATTACATTTTAAGTATTTTCTCTTTTGTATAATTTTCCCATAATTTGTTTAGTAATGTATATATGTAAGGAAATGAAAACTTTATTCCAGTAACTATTATTGTGTGACAGATCACCCCAAACTTAATGGTGTAAAACAGCAAACATTTCATTCTGCTCACAGATTTTATGGCTCAGGAATTCAGACAGGGTGCGACTGGAATGGCTTTTCCCTGCTGCACAATATCTAGTTCCTCAGCTGAGAAGACTGTTAGGGGTTAGGGGTAACCCAACCAACAGCAAAAGGCTGAAACCATCTGAAGCTTGCTTACCAATCGTGTCTGGTGATTGATGCTGGCTGCTAGTTGGGACATCAGCCAGAACACCTACCAGTGGCCTTTCACCGGGGCTGCTGGTTTTCCCTCACAACATGAGGGTTGGGTTCTAGGTGTGAACATCCCAAAGAGAAACAGACAAAAGCTGCTTTGTTTTTTATGACCCAGGCTCAAAGTCACAGTGTCACACACCTCCCTAGATTTAAAGGGAGTGAACATAGACCCCACTATTAATAGGAAGAATGTCGAAGTCACAATGGAACAAGACCACATAGGATGGAAGATACATTCTTTCTTTGCAAAACAAAGTTTACCACAAGGACTTTCAACTCTTTTTCACTTACCTTTAGATATCAAATATGTATTTATTTCTTTCTGTATAAAAGATACTTAGCCTAGGAACTGTGTGAAATACAAAGAAACGTAAGACACAGTCCTGCCCTCTAAGAGCCAGAAATCTAAAAGGAAAGGTTAATTTATATAAGCATTCTCTTTTGTTACAAACATAACAGAAAGCAAGATGAGAATAGTCTGCTTAAACACTGTGAGAGCACAAAGGAAAGGAGGAATTGTGTCCTCCTGGGCTGGATAGAGAGACTCCATATAGGAAGTAACGATGAAATGTGACTTGAAAAATGGTTATGTCTTGAAAAATGCTTAGAATTTCAGTAGGCAGACGTGGGGCTGCAATCATTCTGAACAGAAGAAAATGGCATGTATGGAATTGGAAAAGCACAGTATGGAAATACAGGGTAGCAGGAGATAGATCTGGAAAAATAAAGTTGAGACCAGACTATAGACTGTCTTGAATACCAAGGTGAAGTGTTTATACTTTGTTTAGTAAATAAACAAAATGGTAGTGCAAAAGAACAAAATTGGTAGTGCAAGAAAAGGAGTGAGCAAGTGGTAACAACTTAAAGACAATTCATTTTGCTCCCACGTCTTATATCATGAATTTGTTGGGCCCTAAGTCATATTTAGAATTTTCTTAATAATGGATATTTGATTAAAGAAAGCACAGAGACATAAAAATAAAATATTCTTGGTGGGAGAAAAATGGTTAAGAGGCATTTTATTAATTTTACCACAGGTATATTTGCCCTGTGTTTTACAAACAAAAAAGAGGTATGTGGGTTACATGTATGAAACACTGGATCAGAAGGACCCGGTATTTGATGCAAAAGGAATAGAAACAGTCAGAAGAGATTCCTGCCCTGCTGTTTCTAAGGTAAGGTTTATCTATCTTGTCATCATCTGTGAGAAAAAAGTGGCTGAAGTATCTGGTGAAAATATAGCCTGTAGGCCGGGCGCGGTGGCTCAAGCCTGTAATCCCAGCACTTTGGGAGGCCGAGACGGGCGGATCATGAGGTCAGGAGATCGAGACCATCCTGGCTAATACGGTGAAACCCCGTCTCTACTAAAAAATACAAAAAAAAAAACTAGCCGGGCGAAGTGGCGGGTGCCTGTAGTCCCAGCTACTCGGGAGGCTGAGGCAGGAGAATGGCGTGAACCCAAGAGGAGGAGCTTGCAGTGAGCTGAGATCCGGCCACTGCACTCCAGCCTGGGTGACAGAGCAAGACTCCGTCTCAAAAAAAAAAAAAAAAAAAAAAAAAAAAAAGAAAATATAGCCTGTATAATTATATATAACTATAGAAGAAACTACATTAATTTTGAGAATTTTATTTGTAGTGTTTTGTTTTGTTTTTGTTTGTTTGAGACAGGGTCTCACTTTGTCACCTAGGCTGGAGTGCAGTAGTCCAATCCTGGCTCCCTGCAGCCTTGACCTCCTGGGTTCAAGCAATCTTTCTGCCTCAGCCTCATGAGTAGATAGAATTTTATTTCTAATAATTTATTTGATTTTAGTCCTTAAGTTTCTGACTTCCCCCCATACCTTATGTTTTATCAAAATTACTAACAAGCAATACATGAGAGTTTCCTGCCTATTGCCTGGAGATCATATATGTCATATTGTAACAACTCCCAAAAGCAGAACAGGATAAACAAGAGAAACAGACCCAGTGTGGTGGCCCACACCTGTAATCCCAGCACTTTGGGAGGCCAAGGCAGGCAGATCACTTGAGGTCAGGAGTTCGAGACCAGCCTGGCAAACATAGTGAAACCCCATCTGTACTAAAAATACAAAAATTACCCAGGTGTGGTGGCGCATGCCTGTAATCCCAGCTACTCGGGAGGCCGAGGCGTGAGAATTACTTGAACTTGGGAGGCAGAGGCTGCAGAGAGCCAAGATCACAACACTGCACTCCAGCCTGGGCAACAGAGTGAGACTCCGTCAAAATAAAAAAAAAGAGAAACAGAGAGATTGCATAAGTAACATAATCCATTCCAGATTAACTGAACTTTCACTTATTTGGATTATCAAATGCAAATTAGGAAGATTTCCAAACAATTAGCTATAAATTACTCAAATTTCTCAACCATAATAACCATGGTATTTTGGCTTTTTCTTTACTTGGGCCTAAACTCCTTCTATAGCAAAACAAAAATAAATGGTATAAATGGGAATAGCACTCTATATACTGTTTTGTGAGAGCATTAAAAGCATAATGGATTGAATATTATCAATGTATTATGTCATATATATAATATGTGAATTTGGGATTTTTTTCAGCACTATTTCTGGAAGAGATATAATCCAGTACGTTCTTTCTCTGTAGGCAGACTTGTACCCAAGCTAAATTAACAAGATTATTATATAAATATCCATTGGTTCTAGTATTCAGAATAAGACACAGAGCTTTCACCTAGAACTAACTTAAATTTAATCTACTTGGCCAGGCACGGTGGCTCACGCCTATAATCCCAGCACTTTGGGAGGCCGAGGCGGGCGGATCACGAGGTCAGGAGATCGAGACCATCCTGGCTAACACGGTGAAACCCCATCTCTACTAAAACAAAAAAGTAGCCGGGCGTGGTGGCATGCGCCTGTAGTCCCAGCTACTCGGGAGACTGAGGCAGGAGAATTGCTTGAACCCGAGAGGCAGAGGTTGCAGTGAGCCGAGATCATGCCATTGCACTTCAGCCTGAGCGACAAAGCAAGACTCCATCTCGGGGGGGAAAAAAAAAAAATTAATCTACTTACATAAATCCACTGCATGTTGGTTATTTCCTAGTAGAAATTTCCAACACAGAAAATTCTGTCACAGTTATTTATCAACACCATAAAAAGTCAAAAAGGCTGATTTGGATTTGACTGCCTGGTAATCTTTAAACTTCTCTGTGCTGCCTGTGACCGAATCAGGACCCTTTCTATACTGGTAAATAAAAAAACAATACGTGAGCTCGTGTCTGGTTTCTTGTACCTAGAGTGCTTTGACTATTAAAAAAAAAATTGCGTGTTTTATGTTGCTTATCACATAGCAAATGTTAATTTGCATGTCATTCTACATGATTTTCCTCAAACTACATGATATTCTATTTTTAGAAATAGCAAGCTCTATAAAGTCTCAAATAACTTTCAATTTTTAATAATTTTTATTATCCCATCATTGTAAGTAACAGATTATTTAGGTAGGCTAGCAAGTTACCCAGTAGTTACATAATTGAAAGTATAATAACAATGGTGAAACATACTAGGAGATATTTTATCTTTATTTGCATATCTGTTTTGTTTTAAGATACTTGAGCGTTCTCTAAAGCTGCTATTTGAAACGAGAGATATAAGTCTAATTAAACAGTATGTTCAGCGACAATGTATGAAGCTTCTGGAAGGAAAGGCCAGCATACAAGACTTTATCTTTGCCAAGGAATACAGAGGAAGTTTTTCTTATAAACCAGGAGCTTGTGTGCCAGCCCTTGAACTTACAAGGTAATGATACCCTCAGTACCTTGCCAGGATAGTCCTGGGATTCTGCACAGGTCTAGAGTACAATTGTTTCTTTATCTGCGCACATGAAGCCTCACTGAAGGTTAGTGAATACTCCCTCATACTTTGTAAGGTGTGAAGAGGAAATCCTCTTTTGGGCTTTCCTTCAGAAACTTATGCAAAGAAATTGTGACACAGTGCTTGATTCATTTGTTTTTCCCACATCAAAATGATTAGGTAGTCCTTAATATTGTTCTACCGAAGCATTTAGATGGTATCATATTGGAATCAGATTGTTTAACTGGATAAATTTTCTCTTATCTTTCATGGTAGATTTATGATGGGTAGTTCTCATTCTTAGGGGATAAAAGACATCTTTTTCCCGCCCCGGGAGGCAGAGTCTCACTCCGTCGCCTAGGCTGGAAAGAAGTGGTGCAATCACAGCTCATTGCAGCCTTGACCTCCCAGGCTCAAGCGATCCTTCCACGTTGGCCGCCCAAGTAGCTGGGATAACAGGTGTGCACCATTATGATGGCTAATTTTTTTGTGGAGATGGGGGTCTCACTGTGTTGCCCAAGCTGGTCTCAAACTCCTGGGCTCAGGCGATCCTTGGCCTCCCAAAATGCTAGGATTACAGGCACGAGCCACCACTCCCACCTAAAGTACATCTTAAGCTAGTTGATATCTGCCAACTCATTATTTTGCAGGTAACAATGATTTATGGAGTAATTTTTAAACTCCTGTAGCATATCTATACTTGGTGTCAACTAAGCAAAATGTATATTATTCTCAAATAGTAATTATGTTTTGAAAGTGTCTTTTGTAGCTTTTTCATTGTTTTATTGTTGTTTAACTCTGACTTAATTTGCGAGAAAGATGGCTTCCGTGACAGTATTTGGGTGTGGTGTTGTTTTTTTTTTTGAATTTGAATAGGAAAATGCTGACTTATGACCGGCGCTCTGAGCCTCAAGTTGGTGAGCGAGTGCCATACGTCATCATTTATGGGACCCCCGGAGTACCACTTATCCAGCTTGTAAGGCGCCCAGTGGAAGTCCTGCAGGACCCAACTCTGAGACTGAATGCCACTTACTATATTACCAAGCAAATCCTTCCACCCTTAGCAAGAATCTTCTCACTTATTGGTATTGATGTCTTCAGCTGGTATCATGAATTACCAAGGGTAAGCTTACCAAATAGTACATGTACTCTAACTATGGAGAGATTTCACTCCAAATTTTCAGTAGAACTAAAGATTTTTTGTGCTATTGATATGGGAGTGCTGGGAAGGGAACAGTGTGGTCCCGTTAAATGATACGGAAAGGGAGAAGGGAAGTACTGGGTAGAGAAAGGTGGGTCCCTGGCTAGGGCTCCACCCCCACGGACCTACTTGAGGATAGGTGCTCCTGCTTTCATGCCCAAATGTTGCATTTTCCAAGACCACCTTGGCCCGCCACGCCCCAATCCTGGGCCAGTAAAAACCCAAGACCCTAGTAGGCAGACACACAAGCGGCTGGACATCATGAGGAACACTTCGGTGGAAGACCCAAGCGGCTGGTTGTCAAGAGGAGCATGCCAGCAGAACAGCACACCAAGAGGCACTGGCATGCTGGCAGGCCATTGACTGGCAGAACGAGGTGGAGTTTGGCCAGGACAGTCGGAGAAGAGACAGAGTCACCTAGCAGCCCAACCCCAGGGGAAAACCATCTCCCTTCTGATTCCACCATCCGATGAGAGCTACTTCCACTCAATAAAACATTGCACTCAGTCTCCAAGCCCACGGGTGATTGGATTCTTCTGGTACACCAAGGCAAGAACCCGGGATACAGAAAGCCCTCCATCCTTGAGACAAGCTAGAGGGTCTAATTGAGCTGGTTAACACAAGCCACCTATAGACGGCAAACTAAAAGAGTACCCTGTAACACACACCCACTGGGGCTTCAGCTGTAAACATTCACCCCTAGACACTGCCGTGGGGCCAGAGCCCCACAACCTGCCTGTCTGTATGCTCCCCTAGAGGTTTGAGCAGCAGGGCACTAAAGAAGCAAGCCATTCCCCCTGTCGCACACCCTGCGAGGGGAGCAAGGGAACCTTTCCTATTTCACTATGAGAGCAAAGCAGATCCTCTGTCCTAAACTGGCAAAGATGCCACGCTCTTCTGGTTTCCTAAAAGAGAAACTTTTAAGTATTCTACAAACACATTCCTAGCTTCTGTCAAGTTGTCCAAATTATAGAAATATTAAAATAAATCCCACAATTTCAATGGTGAACAGCCACAAAATAACGTAGAATAAACGAGTTAATGGAAAATAAATGGACAGCAAAAATTCCTTCGAAATGAATGTCTAAGAAAGGTGTAGGATTTAGTATCTAGACACAGTCCTGAAGAA
This sequence comes from Theropithecus gelada, assembly GCF_003255815.1. Taxonomy (NCBI): domain Eukaryota; kingdom Metazoa; phylum Chordata; class Mammalia; order Primates; family Cercopithecidae; genus Theropithecus; species Theropithecus gelada. Next base: position 135,914,824 of record NC_037671.1, on the reverse strand, counting down.
ACCAGAATTACTGCAATGGTAAAATAGCATTATAGTTGTTCTCCAACTTATGATAGTTCAACTTAAGATTTTCCTACTTTATGACGGTGCAAAAATAATATGCATTCAGTAGAAACCATAGTTCAAGTACCCATACAACCATTCTGTTTTTCATTTTCAGTACAGTATTCAATAAATTCCATGAGATATTCAACACTTTATTATAAAATAGGCTTTGTGTTAGATGATCTTGCCCACCTGTATGTTACTGTAAGTGTTCTAAGCACATATCCTGGCTCTAATGCAGGAAATTCATATTCTTTATTACTAATGTTCATTTCATCACCAGCAAGAATGTTAACCCAATGACATTTGTAAGAGGCTCACCTAATAACTTTCTTACAAAGTGATTTATTGCGGCACTATTCACACTGGCAAAGACTTGGAATCAACCCAAATGTCCATCAGTGATAGACTGGATTAAGAAAATGTGGCACATATACACCATGGAATACTATGCAGCCGTAAAAAAGGATGAGTTCATGTCCTTTGCAGGGACATGGTTGAAGCTGGAAACTATCATTCAGCAAACTATCACAAGGACAGAAAACTAAACACCGCCTATTCTCACTGATAGGTGGGAATTGAACAATGAGAACACTTGGACACAGGGCGGGGAACATCACACACCAGGGCCTGTCGGGGGGTGGGAGACTAGGGGAGGGATAGCATTAGGAGAAATACCTAATGTAAATGATGAGTTGATGGGTGCAGCAAACCAACATGGCACATGTATACCTATGTAACCTGCATGTTATGCACATGTACCCTAGAACTTAAATTATAGTAATTTTTAAAAAATGTATCTGATAATAAGATGTAAGTTCCATGAAAGCAAGGACTTCATTCATTTCTGTAGCTCCAGTGTCTGGAACAGTGCCTGGCACATAGTAGCTACTCAGCATTTGTTGAATGAGTGAGTGAATGAATGAATGAATGAATGAATGAAATAATGCCTGAGTAAACCTGTAATTAGCATGAAAATGGCAGCTCTGCTGTGAAGCTGACTCAGACTTACTTCTGAATGGATGTTTTTATAGATCCATAAAGCTACCAACTCCTCGCGAAGTGAACCTGAAGGGCGGAAAGGCACTATTTCACAATATTTTACTACCTTACACTGTCCTGTGTGTGATGACCTAACTCAGCATGGCATCTGTAGTAAATGTCGGAGCCAACCTCAGCACGTTGCAGTCATCCTCAACCAAGAAATCCGGGAGTTGGAACGTAAACAGGAGCAACTTGTAAAGGTACAGTTTTGTTCCATAGGCCTGGAATCACAAGCAGTCTGATCTTACAGGAAGATATAGTCAACTCTTGAATTACAGTATAAGATATGAAACTGGTATGAAAAATGAAATGAAGAGTCTAAATGATAAACTTCATAAAAATCTCAAAAATGTAATTAAACTATTAATAATGGTTTAATTTGTTTTATAACCTTTTTTTTCGATGGAATAGTGTGTTGTGTTTCTTAATAGCTACAACAAGAATGGCCATCCTTCCAATTTCTTTTATAATACAGGTTGAGCATCCCTAATTGAAAAAAATCAAAATTCAGAATGCTCCAAAATCTGAAAGTTTTTGAGCACCAACGTGACTCCCAAAGGGAATGCTCATCAGAGCATTTCAGAGTTCAGATTTTCAGATTAATGATACTCAACCAGTAAGTATAATGAATGCACTTATTCCAAAACCTGAAAAAATTTGAAATCTGAAACACTTCTGGTCTTAAGCATTTCAAATAAGGGATACTCAATCTACAGTATTAAAAAGAAGGAAAACTCTCAGTTGCTCTATTAGTGCTTACCATTCTTTAAAGGAAAATACCTAGTTGTCTTAGAGAATTGCGTGCTAGTAAACTTGGAAGGTTTACAATTCTGTGAGTCCAGACAGATGATTAATGACATGATTGAGTCATACTGTGTGCCAGAGACTGTTCTAGGCACCCTTACAGGTGAGTAAACTGACACAAAGAGTTTAAGTGATTTGCATGTTATAGTGCTGTAAGTGGCTGAGGTGGGATATAGACATAAAATGCAAGGATAATTTTTAAAGTATGGGAATTCTAGCAGAAATAAACAACAAACATCTTGAAGTAAGTTGAATTAAATCTAAAGAAAAATTGACCACCTCACACCCCCCAATAAAATCATTACTCGTTATTATGGTTGATAAGTCATCTCCATTCTGTCCCTACCTGCTATCCCTCTGTCACCATTTCTTGCTCTTCTCTGTGTCACACTCTGTCTACCTCCACCCATACCATACTGAACTTCTCTTAGGTCTGTGAATGCTCCTCGCTGCCTCCTCCTGGCCTTTAAACACCCTGCTCCTTCTGCCAGGAACACTTCACCCATCCCACCCCACCCTTCCTCATCTGAGGAATCAGCTGAAACCCCTAGACTGGGTGAAGCCTTCCCTGCAGCAGACTCCTGCCATAATCTTCTCTGCTGTACTGTGATTTGGGGTTCGTCTGTCTTTCTCACTAAATAGCAAATGAACCAGTGACACATTTCCTGTTCTTTCACTGTCAAGTCAGTTATGCCTAGCATATAGCCAAGTCCATGGGGCTGGTCTGTAAATATTTACTGAATGAATGAACAAGTTCCTACTTAATGCATGATTAAAGAAGGAATATATCACTGGAGTTATTACCAACCAACTTTCAGCCATTTTGTACCAGTTTTGTGGTTCTAGTTAGTACAACCACTGAAGTCACTGGGTGCTCCCAGCTTCTATTTATTTTATAGACTTCAGTCCTGATGGCAGCAGCCAACTCTCATAGAAAATTCCCTTGTTGGATCCTAGTATGAGGCCTAGGTGAGAGCAGGACCTCCAGAGCTCTGCTAAGGTCAGTCTGTTAAATGGTCCTTGCCTAGACTTTCTTATGTTGTTTCTGCACTCAGTGACAAACACATCACTACTTGGTGCCATCAATTTACCCAGAGCCCATCCTCCTTCAACATTAGGTGTTCAATTTTTTTTCTTTGTATTTATTTATTTTTATTTTATTTTATTTTTTGAGGCAGAGTCTCACTTTGTCACCCAGACTGAAGTGCAATGGCATGATCACAGCTCACTGCAACCTCAACCTCCTGGGCTCACGTGATCCTCCCAGCTCAGCCTCCCAAGTAGCTGGGACTACAGGCATATCCCACCATGTTTGACTAATTTTTTAATTTTTTTTTTTTAGACATGGGGTCTCACGATGTTGCCCAGGCTGGTCTCAAACTCTTGGACTCAAGCAGTCCTCCTGCTTCAGCCACCCAAGGGCTGGGATTACAGGCTTGAACCACCATGCCCAGCCATCTTATTTCTTATAAAAATACAGTTTAAAAGACAGTGATGGCACAGCCATAAAAAAAAAAAAGAACAAAATCAGCCAGGCATAGTGGTGGCTCATGCCTATAAATCCCAGCACTTTGGGAGGCCAAGGCAGGCGGATCACTTGAGGTCAGGAGTTCGAGACCAGCCTGACAAATATGGAGAAACCCCATCTCTACTAAAAAGACAAAATTAGCCAGGCATGGTGGCACATGTCTGTAATCCCAGCTACTCAGGAGGCTGAGGCAGGAGAATCACTTGAACCCGGGAGGCAGAGGTTGCAGTGAGCTGAGATCGCAGCATTGCATTCCAGCCTGGGCAACAGGAACAAAACTCTGTCTCAAAAAAAAAAAAAAAAAAAAAAAAGTCATGTCCTTTGCAGCAACATGGATGCAGCTGGGGCCATTATCCTAAGCAAATTAACTCAGAAACAGAAAACCAAATACCGCATGTTCTCACATATAAGTTCTCACCTATAATAAACATTGGGTACTCATGGACATAAAAATGGGAACGATAAACACTAGGGATTCCAAAAGAGGGGTGGGGAGAGGAAAAGTTGAAAAACCACTTGTCGGGTACTACATTTACCGCATGGGCAACAGGATCATTAGAAGCTCAAGCCTCAGCATCATACAGTATACCCATGTAACAAACCTGTATGTGTACCCTAGGATCTATAAATAAAATTTTAAAAAAGCAATACTATTTATAAATAATGATGGTTGTCATCTTTCAAGAGCTATTTTAATTTGAGGTGTTTTTCAAGAATGTTCAAATGAATGTCTCCCATGCACTAATTTGTAGAAATTTTTAATGATGCAGAAATTACTAGAGATGTAGTGAGAATTAGAAACACATCCAAACAGGAGATTTTACATCATTCTCAATCCAAGACCAATCAAGTGGTCAGAAATGTGAAGTTATGGAAATTCTAAACATTGTAAGTCAGACTTTGTGATTATATATCAAACTCTGTAACCCAGTACCAAAAAATATACTTCTTAAGTATTTCTAGAATGTTTTAAAAAAGGCCATATCTGGCCAGGCACGGTGGCTCTTGCCTGTGTAATCCCCACACTTTAGGAGGCCAAGGCAGGTAGATCACCTGAGGTCAGAGTTTGAGGCATTTGAAATGGAGAAATTTCATGGAGAAACCATGAAATTTCTACTAAAACCCCAAAATTTCTACTAGAAACCCCAACTCTACTAAAAAATACAAAAATTAGCCAGGCATGGTGGCACGAGCCTTGTACTCCCAACTACTCAGGAGGCTGAGGCAGGAAAATCACTTGAACCCGGGAGGCGGAGGCTGCAGCCAGCCAAGATCACACCACCGAACTCCAGCCTGGGTGACAGAGCAAGACTCCATCTCAAAAAAAAAAAAGTCATAGTCTAAAGAAACCCTCGGCAGGGCAATCGTGGCTCACGCCTATAATCCCAGCACTTTGGGAGGCCGAGGCAGGAGGGTCACTTGAGGTCAGGAGTTCGAGACCAGCGTGGCCAACATGGCAAAACCCCATCTCTACTAAAAATACAAAAATTAACAGGGCATGGTGGCAGGCACCTATAATCCCAGCTACTTGGGAGGCTGAGGTAGGAGAATCACTTGAGCCAGGGAGGCAGAGGTTACAGTGAGCCAAGATTGTGCCACTGCACCCCAGCCTGGGCAACAGAGTGAGACTCTATTTCAAAAATAATAAAATTAAAATAATAAAAATTAAAAATTAGCCAGGCATGGTGGCAGGCACCTGCAATCTCAGCTACTACTTAGGAGGCTGAGGCAGGAGAATCACTTGAACCTGGGAAGCAGAGGTTGCAGTGATCTGAGATCGTGCCACTGCACTACAGCCTGGGCAACAGAGTGAGACTCCATCTCAAAAAAAAAGAAGAAAAAAAAAGGAAAGAAAAGCCTCAATACACTTCAAAAAGTAGAAATATTACAAATGAATGTAATACAATACAATGCTATAAAAACGGTAATTACAAACTAACAAAGTGATCCTTCCACTTGCACATTCTGTTAAACAAAATGAAAACACTGCAAATCAGATTCTAGATGGCAGATCGCAGAGAAAAATTCATCACCTAAACACTTAATCATAAACATGAAAGAATGAAAGCAAATGAAGTAAGCATCTGACTGAAAAAAATTTTTTGAGACAAAGTCTCACTCTGTTGCCCAGACTGGAGTGCAGTGGTGCGATCTTGGCTCACTGCAACCTCTGCCTCCCAAGTTCAAGAGATTCTCCTGCCTCAGCCTCCTGAGTAGCTGGGATTACAGGCGTGCACCACCACGCCCAGCTAATTTTTGTATTTTTAGTGGAGACGATTTCACAGTGTTGGCCAGGCTGGTCTCAAACTCCTGACCTCAGGTGATCCACTTGCTTCCGCCTCCCAAAGTGCTAGGATTACAGTCATGAGCCACTGTGCCCAGCCTTAACTGAATTTTGTTTAAATAAGAAAGCCAAAGGATAGTAAAAAGGATAAAGATTAAAGCAGGTATTTTTTTAAGTGCCTGCCTCCCTATGATCTACAAAGTAGATGTCCAGGTTGGGGCATTTAAGGTTTTAAATGTAAGCCTGAATCAAGCTATAATGCTCAGGGTTTAAACCACCAGTAAAGGATCTTGAAACTAAACACTGAGTTAAATTTAGTGCATCAAGTAATTCCATCCTGGCTTATTTATCAGACAAGCACAGAAAGAGCTTAAATATTTATCAGTTTGTCCTGGCACCTGAATGTAACTGCAATTCATAGAGCTGTAATACAGAAATTCTATATTTGGGAATAGATTTGAGTCTCTTGGCAGAGATCTAATTAGCAAAGGCTTCATCATAGAACAGCATACTCGGTCTTCATGGAGCATACTGAAGCACATGTTTTTAAGCAGTCTGCTTGTGACAATATCATAATATTGGATACAGTAACCAGTCTCCTTAGAAAAAATGTGCCCTTCCGTTGACTGGAAGATAACTGGGGCAAAGAACAAAAATTCATTGGCCTGTGAGCCATCCCTGAAACTGAAACCCTTTGATAAATATAGATCAAAGAATTCACTAGAGCGTATTTGATTTCTCTTAAAAGGCAATCCAGAGTAGTTGCTGCCATTTGGTATTGCTTTTTAAAATCACTTGTCTACACTATTCAGGGGGAAAGTCGGCCTGCGTTTTCTTAACCTCTGGAGTCCTCACTGGTATTCTTTTTAATTTTTTTTTTATTATACTTTAAGTTCTAGGGTACAGGTGCATAATGTGCAGGTTTGTTACATATGTATATTTTTACCATGTTGGTGTGCTGCACCCATCAACTTGTCAGCACCCATCAACTTGTGTTTCACATCAAGTATAACTCCCAATGCAATCCCTCCCCCCTCCCCCCCCCATAATAGGTGCCGGTGTGTGATGTTCCCCTTCCTGAGTCCAAGTGATCTCATTGTTCAGTTCCCACCTATGAGTGAGAACATGCGGTGTTTGGTTTTCTGTTCTTGCGATAGTTTGCTGAGAATGATGGTTTCCAGCTGCATCTATGTCCCTACAAAGGACACAAACTCATCCTTTTTTATGGCTGCGTAGTATTCCATGGTGTATATGTGCCACATTTTCTTAATCCAGTCTGTCACTGATGGACATTTGGGTTGATTCCAAGTCTTTGCTATTGTGAATAGTGCCGCAGTGAACATACGTGTGCATGTGTCTTTATAGCAGCATGATTTATAATCCTTTGGATACATACCCAGTAATGGGATGGCTGGGTCATATGGTACTTCTAGTTCTAGATCCTTGAGGAATCATCATACTGTTTTCCATAATGGTTGAACTAGTTTACAGTCCCACCAACAGTGTAAAAGTGTTCCTATTTCTCCACAACCTCTCCAGCACCTGTTGTTTCCTGACTTTTTAATGATTGCCATTCTAACTGGTGTGAAATGGTATCTCATTGTGGTTTTGATTTGCATTTCTCTGATGGCCAGTGATGACGAGCATTTTTTCATGTGTCTGTTGGCTGTATGAATGTCTTCTTTTGAGAAATGTCTGTTCATATCCTTTGCCCATTTTTGATGGGGTTGTTTGTTTTTTTCTTGTAAATTTGTTTGAGTTCTTTGTAGGTTCTGGATATTAGCCCTTTGTCAGATGAGTAGATTGCAAAAATTTTCTCCCATTCTGTAGGTTGCCTGTTCACTCTGATGGTAGTTTCTTTTGCTGTGCAGAAGCTCTTTAGTTTAATTAGATCCCATTTATCAATTTTGGCTTTTGTTGCCGTTGCTTTTGGTGTTTTAGACATGAAGTCCTTGCCCATGCCTATGTCCTGGATGGTATTACCTAGGTTTTTTTCTAGGGTTTTTATGGTATTAGGTCTAACATTTAAGTCTCTAAAGGGGATATCACCACCGACCCCACAGAAATACAAACTACCATCAGAGAATACTATAAACACCTCTACACAAATAAACTAGAAAATCTAGAAGAAATGGGTAATTTCCTGGACACTTACACTCTCCCAAGACTAAACCAGGAAGAAGTTGAATCCCTGAATAGACCGATAGCAGGCTCTGAAATTGAGGCAATAATTAATAGCCTACCAACCAAGAAAAGTCCAGGACCCAGATGGATTCACAGCTGAATTCTACCAGAGGTACAAGGAGGAGCTAGTACCATTCCTTCTGAAACTATTCCAATCAATAGAAAAAGAGGGAATCCTCCCTAACTCATTTTATGAGGCCAACATCATCCTGATACCAAAGCCTGGCAGAGACACAACAAAAAAAGAGAATTTTAGACCAATATCCCAAACATCGATGCAAAAATCCTCAATAAAATACTGGCAAACCAAATCCAGCAGCACATCAAAAAGCTTATCCACCATGATCAAGTGGGCTTCATCCCTGGGATGCAAGGCTGATTCAACATACGCAAATCAATAAACGTAATCCAGCATATAAACAGAACCATAGACAAAAACCACATGATTATCTCAATAGATGCAGAAAAGGCCTTTGACAAAATTCAATAGCCCCTTCATGCTAAAAACTCTCAATAAATTCGGTATTGATGGAATGTATCTCAAAATAATAAGAGCTATTTATGACAAACCCACAGCCAATATCATACTGAATGGGCAAAAACTGGAAGCATTTCCTTTGAAAACTGGCACAAGACAGGGATGCCCTCACTCACCACTCCTATTCAACATAGTGTTGGAAGTTCTGGCTAGGGCAATCAGGCAAGAGAAAGAAATCAAGGGTATTCAGTTAGGAAAAGAAGAAGTCAAATTGTCCCTGTTTGCAGATGACATGATTGTATATTTAGAAAACCCCATCATCTCAGCCCAAAATCTCCTTAAGCTGATAAGCAACTTCAGCAAAGTCTCAGGATACAAAACTAATGTGCAAAAATCACAAGCATTCTTACACACCAGTAACAGAGAGCTAAATCATGAATGAACTTCCATTCACAATTGCTTCAAAGAGAATAAAATACCTAGGAATCCAACTTACAAGGGATGTAAAGGACCTCTTCAAGGAGAACTACAAACCACTGCTCAGTGAAATAAAAGAAGATGCAAACAAATGGAAGAACATACCATGCTCATGGATAGGAAGAATCAATATCGTGAAAATGGCCATACTGCCCAAGGTAATTTATGGATTCAATGCCATCCCCATCAAGCTACCAATGAGTTTCTTCACAGAATTGGAAAAAACTGCTTTAAAGTTCATATGGAACCAAAAAAGAGTCCGCATGGCCAAGACAATCCTTAGTCAAAAGAACAAAGCTGGAGGCATCATGCTACCTGACTTCAAACTATACTACAGGGCTACAGTAACCAAAACAGCATGGTACTGGTACCAAAACAGAGATATAGACCGATGGAACAGAACAGAGTCCTCAGAAATAATACCACACATCTACAGCCATCTGATCGTTGACAAACCTGAGAAAAACAAGAAATGGGGAAAGGATTCCCTATTTAATAAATGGTGCTGAGAAAATTGGCTAGCCATAAGTAGAAAGCTGAAACTGGATCCTTTCCTTACTGCTTATACGAAAATTAATTCAAGATGGATTAGAGACTTAAATCTTTTTAATTTTTTTATGTTCTTCATGTTTTATATTTTTTTAACTGTATATGCAACTTGAGACTTTTAAGTATTTTTAAAAATCTGATCATTGTGTAAAACATTATAACGGTTCTCTTTTTAAAAATTGCCTTACGATTTATTACTTTCCTTAAGATCAGATCTTATTATACACTCAAATCATCTGGGAAGCCTTAAGAAGTACAGATTCTTAGCCTTTCATGCCCAGACATTCTGACTCATTATGGGTCTGGGATGGGGCGTTTGTTTATTTTTAAGCTCATTGTTAGCCAGGGTTAAGAACCACTGGTCTGCACCACTACGTTCAAATTCACATTTGATTTTTTTTTTATACTGGCTTTTCTCTTCTGGAATAAGAAAAAGAATAACTTTTTTTATGATTGGCATATGATAACATAGTCTAAGTAATTTGGAAAAAATTGTGCTTACAGTTCATTTAAGAGACATTCTTTGATAATTGGGTAGTTTATGTGGATTTTAATAGGATTCCATTGTAAATGAAAGTTAATCTTAGGAATTAAATGAATCCTTAGGGAAATTTGTACTCTTATGTTTTCAAAATAGTATCCTTTAGAAATGTCTCAACATAGGGTAGTCTAGGCTTCTAAGAGATTAAACTTAATGAAAGTTTCTATAATGTATGTCTGCCAGTAATCTATGGTAGTCTAGAAAGTAGGGATTATAGAAATTTGTTGTTTGCATGTGCACATAAAAATTTTCCTATTATTTTTTGTATTTCTCTTATGCTTTCAGATATGCAAGAACTGTACAGGTTGCTTTGATCGACACATCCCGTGTGTTTCTCTGAACTGCCCAGTACTTTTCAAAGTCTCCCGAGTAAACAGAGAATTGTCCAAGGCACCATATCTCCGGCAATTATTAGACCAGTTTTAAATTGTCAATATCAGAGAATTACAGGTGCTATTTTTTTCAGTGTTTACCACTAAACTGTTGTGCATGGTGCTTTTTAACTTTCATCGAGTCAAGGATGTTCACTGTCTGTCTGTTATCTGAAGACTATGAAGACTTCTATGCTAACCGAATTAAAATGTACTTGTTGATCTCTGAATAGCTCACTTCTTACAATGTACAAATTCCTCATTCTGTCACCTTTTAAACATTGTTTTATAATGCAGGTGTTGGATTTGCTCCAGTACGTGTACCACCTTGTAAATCCATTTGAGTAGATCATGTTTACTTCCCAGTGGAAGGAGCACTGAAAACCTCTTAAAGAAAAACCATTCGTGTGTTTTCCTTGAACTGTCTGTATCAAGACGTGTTACTTCGAGATATCCATTCACTTTATAATTTTGACTGCAAAATATTTTGTAAATACACTTTTTTACTTTTCAAACAACTGAGTAAAATAATGTGCAATGACTTTTATACAAATGATTTTCAAGTTGTTTGGTATATTTCCTCTAGGTTTTGCTTGACTCAAAGTAGATCGTTATTTTGATCAAACTGTGCAAACAGTAGTACCATGTGTAGCATTTTGAAACATTATTTTTTAAAAAATGCTGTCTTGCTTTAGCTATTAATGGGGCATTGTGAGGAACTGTGCAAAGACATTTTTGTTACAAACCTGTGGGCCTGTTGCAATACTTTAAAAATAAAAAATTTTATTCCATTTGCTTGTTTTGTATAGACATTTCTATTGCTTCTAAATATGCTTAAAATATTTTCTTTCCTTATGTACTGTACAGTTAATCTTATTTGCCATCATCTTGAACACAAAATGTGTATTTAGAATATTTGTATAACTGTGTAAAATAAAAAAGGAATTATGTGGTCAGTGCATTGTTTTTTAAACTGGAAATCATTTTGTTTTAAAAGTTAATAATGGAAACCCTATTAAAATTGAATAAAATATAAAATATAGCAGTGTGACTTCATGTTTTTTATAAGTCTACATTGGTTACATCCTACCCTAGCCTTTTCTGAGTTTTAATGAAGTAAATTTAACACATTTTTATATCCTGTTTGATACTGCAATTTCCTTACCAAAACTTCAGGGTTAAAACAAAAAAAAAGGCAGCAAAAAAAGGAAAATTTAGCACTCATCCTCTTAGAGAGTTCTAAAAGTGTACTTGTTAGTAGATCTTCAGTGTTCATTTTCATTTTGATATAATTAATCTTGGGGTCAGGACTTTCCAGAGGGAAAGCAAAAACTACATTACTTCTTAAAAACTTAAATGCCAATTTTTATATGCCTATTTTTTTCAATAGAAAAAAGTTCTTATTTTGACAGAATTACCTAGTTACTTAACAGAAATAGGTCTCCATTGCCAGAATATGTACTTACAAATGTTGGGAGGATTCATTTTCTGAAAATTACATGGTAAATATTGGAACCAAAGAGATACATAGCCTGTGTCTGAACATAATTTCTCTCAAATCTTGCTAAGACATAACAAATTCCCGCTTCTGGGGATATTTTTTGTTTGGGAGGCTGGGGCTAGCCCTCAGTGTTGGGGTTTTCTTTCCCTTACGTGGGTAGATTGATGAAGTTCTGTTACTTACAGGTTCTGTACTGTCAGGACTTCCACATACATCATAGTGACTTGACACAATATTTTCAACAGAATAACCATTTTTAACCTGATTATAATTGGATACAGCCATATTAACAAATGGTCCTTCAACATGAATGCCTAAAACTAGCTCACACTCAGCCTGTCTCTGGTTCTGTTTTCTGCAGGGAAATTCCTCCTTTGTAACTGTCCTCAGAGTCTGTAGCTTAACTGCCTTTTAGTGAGGTCCATTTGCTGTTTCACTAACCCTCTGGGAGGGTGGTGAAATTTGGACCTGTTTTACCAAGAAATTTTCTTGTAAGGATCTTCCTATGTTCCATAATTTTCCCTCCATTTTAGATGTCTATTAATAAAATTTTGTCTCTCAGATCACAGGAAAAAAAAATTAAGTATTGCTGAAGAAACAGTTTCATTCTTTAGGATGTTTTCATTTATCTGAAAAGGAGCCAGAAGCTCAGACATCAAATAACTTCATTAAACATTTCCTTGATGTTTAATGAATTAAGCAAAACATTAATATTTGTTAAAGTTGTTTAACATTGTTTTCTCTCATTTTCCTCACTTTCTACTCAAGCTTTTCCCTAGATGAATCATGTAATATTCAATTCTATATGGACACAAAATAGTGTCTTTGAAGAAAGCCAATAAATTTGGAAAAAACATAAAAATGTGAAGAGCAGTTAAAGATATGATGAATTCTTAGAATAGGTGGCCCTGTGAGGTCATCTTGCCAATGGAGCAGGCCATCCAGAGAGCTTGTGGACTCCGTTCAGCCCCACTGACTGTCGCGGGTTATACCCTCAGTCTCAGATGATGCACCCTACCTGCCATCAAGTGTGCCACGCTGATCACCTAAACATCTCTTCCGGATCTTACCTTAGTTAAGTCTTGTAGCTGTGTAGTCGATCTTTTCATGTACTCTCTTGCTTTTATTTTTGTAACAGTTGGAGTACAGGAATATTCCTTAAGGCCTATCAAATAAGCTTGTTTTGTTTTGTCTTGAGATAGGGTCTTGCATTGTTGCCCAGCCTGGAGTGGAGTGGGGTGATCTTGGCTCACTGCAACCTCCACCTCCCCGAGTTCAAGCAATCCTCTCACTTCAGCCTCCCAAGTAGCTGGCACTACAGGCATACACCACCATGATTGGCTAATTTTTGTATTTCTGGTAGAGATGGGGGTCTCACCCTGTTGGCCAGGCTGGTCTCGAATTCCTGAGCTCAACAATCTGGCTACCTCGGGCTCCCAAAGTACTGGGATTACAGGCTACCGGGAGCCACCACGCCCGGCCCAAATAAGCTTTTAAATTGACTTCTCTATTGTAGACTAGTATTTCTTAAAATAGTCACATTTAATTTTATAAAGTACAAATAAATCTGGCGGTAAATGACATTGTTAGGGCTCTGCCATCAGCTGTGGGGACTGGGGGAGGTGGCAGTGCACAAGTAGCTACTTTTAGACTGGATATGTCAGCCCTCTATCAGTGAGCTCTGTACCTCTGGGAGGATGGTTGGCATTCATGCCCTACTGATTTTTATTCCCATAATGCTGTGCCCTTTTCCCATGATGTGATGTGAATTGTTACCTTTAACCATTTGAGGTTTTTTTGTTTTGTTTGAGACAGGGTCTCGTTCTGTCACCGAGGCTGGAGTGCAGTGGCACGATCTCGGCTCACTGCAACCTCTGCCTCCTGCCTCAAGCGATTCTCCTGCTTCAGCCTCCTGAGTAGCTGGGATTACAGGCATGCACCACCATGCCCAGCTAATTTTTGTATTTTTAGTAAAGATGGGGTTTCTCCATGTTGGCCAGGCTGGTCTTGAACTCCTGACGTCAGGTGACCCACCCGTCTTGGCCTCCCAAAGCCTGGGATTCCAGGCATGAGCCGCCAAGCCTGGGATTCCAGGCATGAGCCGCCGTGCCTGGTCCATTTGAGTTTTATAATAGTGGATAAAATTCAGTACCATTAATGCCCCAGTTCTGCTTAATAACTAGCTTTGTACAGGCAAATAGTCACAGATTATGGCTACATTTGGGATCCAAGGAGGAAATCAAAACATACACAGCACCTCATCTACTTCTCTATCTTCCTCACCCTACCCGATAGCTGCATTTTGGCACTTTGGCCAACCTCCAAGAGTGATTTACAAAGCAAAATACCTTGTGGAGGAGTTCTCAGATTCATAAGATCAGGTTGCTTTGTATATCTGGGGAGAAGAGAGTGTAACCAGGAAAGCAGATGAAGGCATTTTTTAAATCAAAAAAACATCTTACTGCCTATGAGTCTTTACCGATCTTGCTACTGATGCCACCACAGGTGTCTTGGAGGGAAGGACAGGAAGGTTTTCGGGTAAGTGATGGAGTAAGGAGCTTCCATGCTATGGGCTTCCCCGTGATCACTAATGGCAATGCAACTCTTTGGAAAAGTAACTCATTTGGTCATAGATACTAAGTTTAAAAATATTCACACTCTGAAAACAGAATAATAGCACCTGCCCTCTGATTACCCAAGAGCGGCTTTGTGAATATTAATATGAATACAAAAATAGTTACACAGATTTTAAGTATTTGCCATTCAATAAATATTTACTAAGCATCAATTTGTGCATGGCATTTCACTCATCTGGAGATCTCGAGGTAATCCCCTGCCCTTGTGTATTTCATAGGTATTTGGGAGACAGACATAAGTAAATTGGCATTAGTTACAAGATGATGTGAAGATGTCTTTGCTGCCGCCTTCTCCCCTACTGGAAGAACCCAAAGTTAAGAAAGACAAGGTCAGGCTGGTCGCGGTGGCTCACGCCTGTAATCCCAGCACTTTGGGAGGCTGAGGCGGGCGGATCATGAGGTCAGAAGATCAAGACCATCCTGGCTAACACGGTGAAACCCCGTCTCTACTAAAAATAACAAAAAAAAAAAAAATTAGCTGAGCATGGTGGTGGGCGCCTGTAGTCTCAGCTACTCGGGAGGCTGAGGCAGGAGAATGGCGTGAACTCAGGAGACGGAGCTTGCAGTGAGCTAAGATCATGCCACTGCACTCCACCCTGGGCAACAGAGCGAGACTCCGTTTCAAAAAAAAAAAAAAACTACAAAAATTTAGCCAGACGTGGTGGGGGGTGCCTGTAATCCTAGCTACTCGGGAGGCTGAGTTAGAAGAATGACTTGAATCCAGGGGGTGGAGGTTGCAGTGAGCTGAGATCATGCCACTGCATTCCAGCCTGGGCAACAGAGTGAGACCTCCATCTCAAAAAAAGAAAAATACAAAAAATTAGCCAGAAGTTGTTGGGGGTGCCTGTAATCGTAGCTACTCGGGAGGCTGAGGCAGGAGAATCATTTGAACCCAGGAGGCGGAGGTTGTAGTGAGCAGAGATCGCGCCATTACACTCCAGCCTGGGGGATAAAGTGAGACTCTATCTCAAAAAAAAAAAAGAAAAGAAAAGAAAAACAAAGAGAAGGTCAAACCTGATCATTACTAGAGAACTCAAGAAAGGCTTAGGAACAGAAGGTCCCAGGTGGGAACGGATTGTTTAAAAGGAACAGTTAGACTTCACAGGCCACATTGATTCCACATTTTTAGGTGACCACATCCTGTCTACCCCCCAACACACACACACACACACACACACTTTAGGTTTATTTTATAGAGAAAAAGAACCAGAGAGGCACTGAACTGGGGGACACAAGGCACTGAGGAGAGAATGAGGTACCACTGAGAGGAAGTGGAGTCGGCATCCTCAAGGGCGAAGTGAGACCTGCTCACCCTTTCCCAAGGTGTGAGATGCCATGGCCAGGGCCATACTCCCATCATCACCGTGTGCTGCTGTGACTCACAGCACCTTACAGTTGATTATCTGTGCCAACATTTAATACCAATCCCTCTATTAGACTTGTGCCCCAACATGACCCAGCACCAGCACAGTGCCTGGATCTTGCTATAGAGAGGATGGTACCTGAGCACCTCAGATAGAACAAAAATACTGGCTAGAGGGAAGCATAGGGATTGTAGCTATATACAAGCTTAGATTCTTTTTAAAATATGCTTTTATTTTTTTGAGATGGAATTTCGCTCGTCACTCAGGCTGGAGTGCAATGGTACAATCTCGGCTCACTGCAACCTCTGCCTCCTGGGTTCAAGTGATTCTCCTGCTTCAGCCTCCTGAGAAGCTGGGATTGCAGGCACCTGCCACCACACCTGGCTAATTTTTGTAATTTTAGTAGAGACGAGTTTTCACCATGTTGGCCTGGCTGGTCTTGAACTCTTGACCTCAGGTGATCCACCCACCTTGGCCTCCCAAAGTGATGGGATTACAGGCATGAGCTACTGCGCCTGTTCTAAAATATGTTCCTCTTTTATATGTTCTGCTACCAATAATCTACGTTTAAAAATAAAGCAGGGGTAATGCACATGTTAATTATTCAATTTCGCCTTCCACAATGAATACGTATTTGAAAACATCATGTTGTATACAACAAATACAATTTTGTCAACTAAAATAAATTTAAAATAAAACAGACGAGATGTATATTATACACACACATACAAACACACTTCTGTGTATGCACTGATATCTCTGGAAGGTGCACAAAAGGGAGTGGTTACCTTAGTGGGGGTTAAGGCTGGGGGGTCAAAAGTGAGTAAGATCACTTTTCAATTCACCTTTGTACTATTTGATTTTATTACTAAATGAATATATTACCCCCCATTAAAATAATAAAAACAACTTTGGGTCTGTTTCTATTGCTACTGGACTGCAGCTATCAAGGCTGCTTGATTAGAGTCCCTTTGGAGGTCATTCTTTGCATGGAGCCCCAACAGAGTTCCCCAAGCAGTGTGGTGAGCTCCCAGCTGCATTATCTTCCCAGACTTGCCAGGACAACTAAGTGTTTTCACGGCCCATAACCTCATTAGCTTGGTTAGGGTGTCCCACCTGGTTTTCCCAGCCGTAACAATTATGAAAAATGTTTATTACTTCCCTTTTGTGGATAGTCTTTTTTACTAAAATTGTGAGCATTATTTTCTGATTAAAATTCCTCCCTTTGTGGTTGGTTTTATTTTTTCTTGATTGAGTGCCTTGGGAATAATAATAATAGTTGGGTTTTTTTTGTTTGTTTTGAGACAGAGTCTTGCTCTGTTGCCCAGGCTGGAGTGCAGTAGTGCAATCTCTGCTCACTGCAAGCTCCGCCTCCCGGGTTCATGCCATTCTTCTCCTGAGTAGCTGGAACTACAGGCGACCACCACCACGCCCAGCTAATTTTTTGTATCTTTAGTAGAGACGAGATTTCACTGTGTTAGCCAGGATGGTCTAGATCTCCTGACCTCATGATCCACCCACCTTGGCCTCCCAAAGTGCTGGGATTACAGGCTTGAGCCACCGTGCCTGGCCAATAATGATAATAGTTATAGCACCGAATATTGTTTGCTTAGTAAGTATATAAGGCTGTTTATAAGGTTGTTTATAAGGTTGTTTATAAGGTTGTATATAAGGTTGTTTATAAGGCTCCCATAACAAAGCACCACAGACTAGGAGGCCGAAACAAAAGAAATCTATTTTCTTACAGTTCTGGAGGCTAGAAATCTAAGACGTCGGCAGCATTGGTTTCTTCTGAGGCCTCTCTCCTTGGCTTGTAGATGGCCGTCTTCTCGCTGTATCATCGCTTTTGGTCTCCTTCTGTGTCTGTCTGGGTCCAAATTTCCTCCTCTTATCAAGGACACCAGTCCTATTGAATGAGAGCCCACCCTAGAAACCTCATTTTAATTTAATTGCCTCTTTGAAGACACTATCTGCAAATGCAGTCACACTCTGAGATACATAGGATTAGAGCTTCAACATATAAATTTGAGGGGGTCAAAATTCAGCCCATAATAATATATATAAGGCAATATGCTAATTGCTTTACAAAGATCTCATTTAAATCTGACAGCCAATTGCATGCAAGAAAGCTGAAGCATGGAGAGATTAAGCAATAAGATTAGGTAGTAGGCGGCAGAGTCATAATTCAAATCCAGGCAGACAGACTCCAGATCCCACACTCCACCACCACCCACACTACATATGGGCTTCTTCACTCATTCTACCAGATCCATTCAAATTTCCCAAAGGAGGGAAAATGAAGTGCCTGCTGTCACAAGCAAATAGAAAAATACCATTCTCCAAGCCAGTGGGAGGTAACAGAGGCGCCCCGGCTAGTCCTCAAGTCTGTCCTTGTGAACCATAGTCTCTTACTCCATCCTTACCGCTCCAGGGAGCCTCTAGCAGTGAGTGGTGTGGTCAAAGGTAGGCCATTAAGTCTATGCTCATGCCTGACCAAATCCATGATGAGGTAGGAGTGGGATGACAGAGCCAGCCCCTGCTTCCTCATGGAAAGTACAGGGGACAAAACTTGGATATCACATAGTTAGGAGCTTGAAATCCAGTCCTCTCCTGCCCAGTGGCAAGACTTCTAGAGTGCTGTTAAAGGAGCCAGAAAAGGTCAAGGTTTGCCCAGCATTATCTGGCATGAGGCAAAGTATCTACAGGATCTCTGCCAGAGCAGCGTGCATAGCTGTAAACTCAAGTCACTGAAAGCAGAGATGGCAGCAGTCAAGGAAGGACACCTGGAGTGTCATTTATTATAATTGCTTAGATAAGACAAGGGAGAGTATGGTCATTTAGTCTCTCTCCACTAAGTTCAGCTTCAACTTTCCCACTTATATCTTTTCCTCAGTGATATGGTTTGGCTGTGTCTCCACCCAAATTTCATCTTGAAGCTCCCACAATTCCCAGGTGTTGTGAGAGGAACCAAGTGGGAGGCAACTGAATCATGCGGGCAGGTCTTTCCTGTGTTGTTCTCTGGTAGTGAATAAGTCTCACAAGATCTGATGGTTTTATAAGGGATTTCCCCTTTCTCTTGGCTCTCATTCTCTCTTGCTGCAGCCACATAAGACGTGCCTTTCGCCTTCCACCATAGTTGTGAGGCCTCCCCAGTCACATGGAACTGTGAGTCCATTAAACCTCTTTCTCTTTATAAATTACCTAGCCTCAGGTATGTCTTTATCAGCAGCGTGAAAACAGACTAAAACAGTGAGTTGGTACCAGTAGAGTGGGGTGCTGCTATAAAGATACCAAAAAATGTGGAAGCAACTTTGGAACTGGATAACAGGCAGAGAGGGTGGAGCAGTTTGGAGAGCTCCGAAGAAGACAGGAGTATGTGGCAAAGTTTGGAACTTCCTCGAGACTTGTAGAATGGCTTTGACCAAAATGCTGATAATGATATGGAAATCCAGGCTGAGGTGGTCTCAGATGGAGATGAGGAACTTCTTGGGAACTATAGTAAACGTGATTCTTGCTATGTTTTAGCAAAAAGACTAGTGGCATTTTGCACCTGCTCTAGAGATTTGTGGAACTTTGAATTGAGGGAGATAATTTAGGGTATCTGGTGGAAGAAATTTCTAAGCAGCAATGCATTCAAGAGATGACTTGGGTGCTGTTAAAAGCATTCAGTTTTAAATGGGAAACGTAGCACAAAAGTTTGGAAAATTTGCAGACTGATGGTGCCACAGAAAAGAAAAACCCATTTTCTGAGGAGAAATTGAAGCTGGCTGCAGATATTTGCATAAGTAACGAAGAGACAAATGTTAATCCCCAAGACAATGGGAAAAATGTCTCTAGGTCATGTCAGAGATCTTTGCGGCAACCCCTCTCATCACAGGCCCAGAAGCCTAGGAGGAAAAAATGGTTTCATGGGCCAGGCCCAGGGCCCTCCTGCTGTGTGCAGTCTAGGGACTTGGCGCCCTGCTTCTCAGCCGCTCTAGCCATGGCTAAAAGGGGTCAATGTACAGTTCCAGCCATGGCTTCAGAGGGTGCAAACACCAAGCCTTGGCATCTTCCACATGGTGTTCAGTCTGCAGGTACACAAAAGTCAACAACTGAGGTTTAGGAAACTCACCTAGATTTCAGAGGGTATGTGGAAATGCCTGGATACCTAGGCAGAAGTTTGCTGCATGGGCGGGGCCATCATGAAGAACCTCTGCCAGGGCAGTATGGAAGGGAAATGTGGGGTGGGAGCCCCACACAGAGTCCCTACTGGGGTAATACCCAGTGAAGCTATGAGAAGAGGGCCACCATCCTCCAGACCCCAGAATGGTAGGTCCACTGACAGCTTACACCATGTACCTGGAAAAGCCACAGACACTCAATGCCAGCCTGTGAAAGCAGCCAGGAGGGAAGTTATACCCTGCAAAGTCACAGGGGCGGAGCTGCCCAAGGCCATGGGAACCCACCTTTTGCATCAGTGACCTGGATGTGAGACATGGAGTCAAAGGAGATCACTTTGGAGCTTTAAGATTTGACTGCCCTGGCTGGGCATGTGTGGATCAAGCCTGTAATCCCAGCACTTTGGGAGGTCGAGACAGGTGGATCACAAGGTCAGGAGATCGAGACCATCCTGGCTAACACAGTGAAACCCCATCTCTACTAAAAAATACAAAAAAATAGCCAGGCAAGGTGGCAGGCGCCTGTAGTCCCAGCTACTCTACTCGGAAGGCTGAGGCAGGAGAATGGCGTACACCCAGGAGGCGGAGTTTGCAGTGAGCTGAGATCGGGCCACCGAACTCCAGCCTGGGCAACAGAGCGAGACTCTGTCTCAAAAAAAAAAAAAAAAGATTTGACTGCCCTGCTGGATTTCAGACTTGCATGGGGTCTTTTGCCCCTTTGTTTTGGCCAATTTCTCCCATTTGGAATGGCTGTATTTACCCACCGCCTGTATCTGCATTGTATTCCGGAAGTAACTAACTTGCTTTTGATTTTACAGGCTCATAGATGGAAGAGACTTGCCTTGTCGCAGATGAGACTTTCGACTGTGGACTTCTGAGTTAATACTGAAATGAGTTATGATTCTGGGGGGCTGTTGGGAAGACATGATTAGTTTTGAAATGTGAGGACATGAGATCTGGGAGGGGTCAGGCATGGAATGACATGGTTTGGCTGTGTCCCCACCCAAATTTCACCTTGAATTGTAGCTCCCACAATTCCCACGTCATGGGAGGGACCCAGTGGGAGGTGATTGAAATCTTGAGGTTGGATCTTTCTCCTGATGTGCTCACGGTGGTAAACAAGGGGTTTCCCCTTTCACTTGGCTCTGACACACCAAGTGTATGAGACTCAGAAAGTGTAAAGCAGGGTAGGGAGGTTTTATGGGGAACATGGGGAAACACCTGACTCATGCTCCAAGTTAGAATTGTTTAACCAGATTATCACTGCAGTTGTTTCAAACAAGCACAAACAGGGCTGTGGCCACTAAGTGCAGGCTTTCAGCTGCTGGGCCCTGCAGGGAAGGGAAGTCAGGAGAAGGATCTCAATTTCTGCCTGACATGCAATTTGAAAACGTTTCCACTCTAAAACAGAAACATCTACAATCATCTCAATTAGGAAATTATTATTCAAGTAAAACATTTACTAAGACATGCAGTGAGTAACAGCTGTTTCGGTAGACCGGATGTTACCAAAGATGTTAGATATCCCTAGAGAACTTATACGTCATTTTCAAAATGCCTGTGTGAAGTACAAATACTATTCCTATTTTAGGAACCCAATACAACCATCACATAAATTTTGGAGCACTCATATTCTAAACTCTGGACACATTCTTGACTAATTTCTGAGGTAGAGGTGCCAAACTCATTTTTAAACATGACTGAAACTGGCATAAAAACAGATACATAGACCAATGGAACAGGATAGAGAACCCAGAAATAAATCTAGACATTTACAGCCAACTCATTTTCCACAAAGGTGCCAGGAATATTCAATGGGGAAAGGACAATCTCTGAAAAAACCAGTGCTGCGAAAACTGGGGATCTATATGCAGAAGAGTGAAACTAAACCCCCACCTCTCACTCTATACAAAAATTCAGTCCGAATGGATTTAAGACTAAAATATAAGACCTAAAACTATGAAACTACTGAAAGAAAACATGGGTAAACACTTCAAGACACTGGTCTGGGCAAAGACTTTTTGAGGGTAAGGCCTCAAAAGCACAGGTGACAAAAACAAAAATTCACAAATGGAATTACATCAAGCTAAAAAGCTTCCGAACAGCAAAGGAAGCAATCAACAAAGAACCCACAGAATGGGAGAAAATATTTGCAAACGACCCACCACGATGGCTTACGCCTGTAATCCCAACACTTTGGGAGGCCAAGGCGGGTGGATCACTTGAGGTCAGGAGTTTGAGACCAGCCTCGTCAACATGGTAAAACCCCATCTCTACTAAAAATACAAAAATTAGCCAGGTGTGGTGGCACACGCCTATAGTCCCAGCTACTAGGGAGGCTGAGGCAGGCTTGAACCTGGGAGGCAGAGGTTGCAGTGAGCTGAAATTGTGCCACTGCACTCCAACCCGGGTGACAGAGTGAGACCCCGTCTCAAAAACAAACACACAAAAGCAAACAAAAAAACCCTACCCACCTGACAAGGGCTTAACAATCAGAATACATACGGAGCTCAACAAATCAACAGCAAAAACACACAACACAACAAACCAAGTAATCTGATTTTTACATAAGCAAAAGATCTGAATAGACCTTTTATTTTATTTTAATTTTATTTTTTGAGATGGAGTTTCGCTCTTGTTACCCAGGCTGGAGTGCAGTGGCATGATCTCAGCTCACTGCAACCTCTGCCTCCGGGTTCAAGCACTTCTCCTGCCTCAGCCTGCCTAGTAGCTGGGATTACAGGCGACCACCACCACACCCAGCCAATTTTTTGTATTTTTAGTAGAGATAGGGTTTCACTATGTTGGCCAGACTGGTCTCAAAACTCCTGACCTCAGGCGATACACCCGCCTCAGCCTCCCAAAATGCTTGGATTACAGGCATGAGCCACCATGGCTGGCTAAATAGACATTTGTCAAAAGAAGACATACTAGTGGCCAACACGTAATGAAAAATGTTCTGGATAAGCAGAAACTGATTATGAAAAAAAAAAAGAAAGAAAATGCCTTACATCACTAATCATCAGTAAAATGCAATCAAAACCACGAGATATCTCCTCACCCCAGTTAGAATGGCTATAATCAAAAGAACAGAAAATAAAGAGATGCTGGCCAGAATGTGGAGAAAGTGGAATGCTCCTACACTGTTGGAGAAATGTAAATTAGTACAGTCACCACATAAAACAGTATGGAGATTCCTCAAAAAACTAAAAATAGAACTACCATATGATGCAGCAATTCCACTGCTGGGTATCTATCCAAAGGAAAGGAGATTGGTGTATCAAAGAGCTAGCTGCACTCCCATGTTTACTGCAGCAATATTCACAATGACCAAATATGGAATCAACCTAAGTGTCCTTCAACAGATGAATGGATAAAGAAAATGTGGTATATACATGACGGAATATCATTCAGTCATAATCAAACGAAATCCTATCATCTGCAGCGACACGGATGAAACTGAAGGACACTATGTTAAGGGAGTTATTTCACTTAACAGAAAGACAAATATTGCATGTTCTCACTCAGACATGGGAGCTAAAAAATTAATCTCATGGAGGTAGTCAGTAGAATGGTAATTACCAGAGGCTGGCAAGGGTACGGGACAGAGCAGAGGGCAGCAGATTGGTTAGCAAATACATAAATACAGTTAAGACAGAAGGAATAAGTTCTAGTGTTTGATAGCACAGTAGGGTGACTACAGTTAACACTAATTTATTGTATATTCCAAAATAGCTAGAGATTTGGAATGTTCCCAACACAAAGAAATGATAAATATCTGAGGTGATGGATATCCCAGCTACCCTGATTTGCTCATTACACATTGTATGCATGTATCAAATTATCACAGGGAACCCATAATGATGCATAACTATTATGTATCAATTCAAAATCAGTGAAACTGAAACATGAATCTTCAACCAACATCACTATTGTTATCAATATTTTATTCAAACAAGCTTTTATATGGTCCAGAGCTATGTAAACAGTGAGTAGTCTATTTTTTCTGTTTGAGATGGAGTCTCGCTCATGCAGTGGTGTGATCATGGCTCACTGAAGTGTTGAACTCCTGGGCTCAAGGTATCCTCCCACCTTGGCCTCCCAAAGCACTGAGATTACAGATGTGAGCCACCGCACCCAGCCTAGGTGAGTGGTCTTAAATTCAGATATAATAAACCTACAAAATCACTCCTACCCCTGTAAGCCCCCCAAATCAAAACTGATTGGTGAAAACCTGCCTAGAAGGGCAAGCTCCAAAAGATCTGAGCTTTTGTTCTAGGAAGGACTTCAAACAACAGCATTGATTATTTCCTGCATTGGACCAAACAGCAGTGGAAGGAATAGAATACAGGAGATCTCTTCCTCTCCAGTTTTCCTTTAAGAAAGTGCACAGAATTTCAAGGATCTACAAAAGCAGCATAACTTAATCAATCTGTAAATTAGCCTAAGAAAAAACCATTGTGACTAGTAGAAGATCCAGTTTTGTGCACTGATGAAAGCAGTGGTTCTCAATCCTGGCTGCACATTACAATTATGGGGGATTGGGGAGGAGGAGTTACTTTTTTAAATATCCATACTCAAAATCCACTCCAGACCAATCAAATTGGTATTTAAGTTAAAATGCTGGGCATCAGCCATTTTTAAACACTGCCAGGTGATTCTAACAGCACCCACGTTTAAAAACCACTACAGTAAAGGTTAATCACTCGGGCAGAGGACAAGAACACATTTTGCAATCACGTTTTTCCCTTGGGTCCTCTTTCCTTCTTGAGCTTATGAATTCTGGAGGGTGTAGAAGCAAAATGTCACTTTCCTCTGCTTCAGTAAGACTAAGAACTTCCTTTATCACTGTATTAGTGTGTTTTCACGCTGTTGATAAAGACAGACCTGAGATTAGGTAATTTACAAGTAAAGAGGTTTATTGGACTTACAGTTCCACATGGCTGGGGAGGCTTCACAACCATGGCGGAAGGCAAGGAGCAGCAATTCACATCTTATATGATGGCAGCAGGCAAAAAGAGGGCTTGTGCAGGAAAACTCCCCCTTATAATAACCATCAGATCTCTATCACAGGAACAGCACGGGAAAGACCTGCTCCCATGATTCAGTTACCTCCCATTAGGTCCCTCCAGCAACACACGGGAATTGAGGATGAGATTTTGGTGGGGACACAGCCAAACTGTATCAACCACCAACAGAAAAGAAAGACTTTGCACCCTGAGACAAAACAAAAATGATAGATAAGAATCTAACTGTTTCTGATCTAAAAAACAATAAAACCTTGAATGTTTCCCGTAAACCTGGACTCCCTAAGAAATTTTATCCTTGGTTTTTGCTGTACTACGTCTGAAGATTTGCCACACCTTTGTGAATATAATAATTACGTGAGGCAGTTACTGTTTTTCCACCATGAACAGTCTAATGCAAACTCAGAAACCTTGGTGGTTTTTAATTTTTTCCTTCAAATACTTACGTTTTTTATTTGGCAAGCCAGTCATTCTCTTGCTCTCTTTGCAGGTAAACTTTTCCTTTTCTAAATGCTTCTGTCTCTGAGTGTTTCTTCAACAAGGGTAAAGATTCACAGAGTGCCTGGACACAGAACTGGATACTCTGCTCCTGGGGGCAGAGTTCACTGCAAGTGACAAGGGAAAGGGCTAAGAAATGAGAACCTGCTCTGTCAGCCCAAGGGTCTTTGGAACTGTAATCCAAGATCTAGTTTGACCATAAATAATATTCTCTTGGCTACACTGAATAAATCTCAAAAGTTGGTGTCAGACTCCTTTGTTGTAGGCTTCTTAAGCCTTCTTACCTATATTCACCTCAACTACATGGTTCCAAGTAATTTCTACAAAACTCTAAATCAAAAATTACCTCCGAGACATATACAAGCACTAGAAATGGACAAACAAAAACACACACCAAGGAGCCAAGAGTTTCGCTACTTTCCGTTTCTAAAACTGGGCAAAACCTAGTATAGTAAGAGCTACTGGCTCTTCTGCTGACAGGAATCTTGTCATGGCAAATTTTACTTGAAATAGAAAAACATAAGCTTGGTGAAGGCAAGGATCTTATCTGCCTTCTCCTGTTACATTCCCAGGGCCCTGGTTACTGAACATGGTAAATGCTCAGTAAATATCTGTTAGATAACTGAAATGCATGGATTTGGAAAACTTTCTGGTCCACACAGATGAGAACTGTAATAATATCTCTTGCAAACTGGGACTCCTCTTAAGAGTTCACTCAAGTAGAAATCTCACCCTCTTAGGAGAAAGCTTTCTTTCTTGGTAAAAATCAAACAGTCCACAAACCTTGTCTAATATGCTCTTCCAAAAAAGTCTGCAATTTGGTGTGATTTTGTTTTTCCAGTTCTGATGCAGATGAACCAGGCCATCCATCCCAGGGCCTGCCAACTTGCATCCCATTCAGACATCCATTACAGACATCCATTACCAATATTTATGAAGCCTAGCACTTCTCTGGTACAGAGCAGACAGTGGAAATTCTCTTTTGATGATAACAGCTCATCAACAGAGTGGTGGGAGTAGGAGGGTAGAAGTAGCCACTTTCTGGATGGGAGCAATGTCATCAACCCAAAGGGAACCCCCTTCATAGGCTAACCAGCAACTCCTGAGGCAAGGCCCAATAAGGGCAATGGCATCTACTCAAGTCAAACAGGTTTCCTCTGGAATTGGGACCAGAGATACACAGAGGATGGGCCAGGAATGCAGAAAACAAGTGGTCCCAAGGAGGGGCAGAACTGCTGTGAGAGAGGCAGAGAGCAGCCCATTTATAGTTCTCTGACCATACACCTTCTGGTTCCAAGGTGGTCAGAAGGATCTCTGTTTGTAAATGAATGAGCACAAAACACAGAACCATTCATTTGGCAGAAAACTGAGATCAAAGCTGTACCTGCTACTGCAAGGACAAAAAAGAAAGTTAATTAATACTTAGTCTACAGAGCCTCACATGCAGTAAGCCCTCAAGCACTTGTTCAATGACTAAACAAAAATTGCAAGCAGAGATAACAAAACTTTGAGGTAGTTGCCGGACACAACCTTTCTTTGAGTTCACTTATTCAGTACATGGGTGCTACTGACATGATCATAATGGGCCTAAAGTCTGAGATAGTACTTTAAAAGTATGTGTTTCTCTATTCTCTTCCTAAAACTGCTCTCTTCTGGAAAAACTTAAGGAAAAAAATCTAAGACAAAAAACACAAACACAACGAAATATTAAAAACAAAATTACCATAAGATCCAGCAATTCCACTTATGGGTATATATCTCAAAAGACCTGAAAACAAGATCTCTAAGAGAAAGTTGTACACCCATGTTCACAGCAGCGTATTAACAACAGCCAAAATGTATAAGCAACACAAATGTCCATTGACAGATGAATAAACAAAATGTAGTATGTATATACAATGGTATATCATACAGACTTAAAAAGGAAAGAAATTCTAACACATGCTACAATAAGGATGATCTTTGAAGACATTATGTTAAGTGAAAGAAGCTAGTAATGAAAGGACAAAAACTGTATGATCCCACTTACATGAAGTACTCTGAGTAGTCAAATTCATAGACAGACAAAGTAGAATGGTGGTTGCCAAGGCCTGGGATGGGGGCGTAGAATGGCAGTTATTGTTTAATGGCACAGAGTTTCAGTTTTGCAAGGTAAAAAATGTTCTGTGGATGAGTGGTAGTGATGGTTGTACAACAATGTGAATATACTCAATGCCACTGAACTGTACAATTTAAAATGTTACAAGGTACATTTTCCATTAAGTATATCTTATCAAAATTAAATAATTTTTATTGGAAAAGCATCATATAATCTCAACAAGTTGTTCTGAGCTGACCGGGCGCAATGGCTCACACCCGTGATCCCAGCACTTTGGGAGGCCGAGGCAGGCAGATCACGGGGTCAGGAGTTCAAGATCAGCCTGACCAACATGGTGAAACCCGTGTTCACTAAAAATACAAAAATTAGCTGGGCGTGGTGGTGCACACCTGTAATCCCAGCTACTCGGGAGGCTAGGGCAGGAGAAGCGCTTGAACCCAGGAGCCGGAGGTTGCAATAAGCCAAGATCGTGCCATTGCACTCCAGCCTGGGCGACAGAGCAAGACTCTGTCTTTTAAAAAAAAAAAAAAAAAAGTTATTCTGAGCTAAAAGCCAGCCCCTGTCATCTAACTTCAAAACATTCCTCCAGGCCACCCATTAACTAAATCATAACCAAATGTATCAAAGGCAAGCTGCAATAAATTTACAGAATCTACTAAACACATTCTGCAATTAAAAATCCAAGCAAAGGAAGACATAAGAGCAATATACAAGAATAGTCACAGGGTGGGGGTATGGTGGCTCACACCTGTAATCCTAGCATTTGGGAGGCTGAGGCGGAAGGATTGCTTGAAGCCAGGAGTTTAAAACCAGCCTGGGCAACAAAATGAGACCCTGTCTCTGAAAAAAAAAAAAAAAAAAGCCAGGTAAGGTGGCATGCAACTGTAGTCCCAGCTGCTCAAGAAACTGAGTAGCTGGGATTACAGGTGTGAGCTGTCATGTCCTGCTCTTAGTTCAGTTTTTAGCTCTTTTGAGAATCTCTATTTTGCAGGTACCTGTGTGTGGCAGGCACGCTCTAAGGTGACCCCCAGTGAGTCACATCCGTGTTCTAGCCTCTACCCTTGAGTTTGGGTGGAACTCATACCTTGCTTCTAGACACTAGAATACGGCAAAGGTGATGGGATGTTATTCCCATAATGACATAACGTCATACAACACTCATTTAGAGATTCTCCTGCTTGCTTTGAAGAAACTGCCATGTTGCGAGAGGCATCTGTGAGAGGGCCACATGACAAGAACTGTGGGAGGCCTCCCAAAGTTGAGCGGTGCCCAGCTGAGAGTCAGCAAGAAACACGGACCTCAGTCTACAAGAGTAAGGTCCTGTACGGAAGCAGCCCCCGTGAGATGGTAAATGTCTGTTGTTTTAAGGTGTTCAATTTGTGGTAATGTGTTACCCAGCAATAGAACACTTGGGTATTAATTTCTTAGGTATCAGCAGACACTTACCTAAGAACTGAACGCTAACTCTTAGAATTGCACTAGGTCTTTTCCTTCCAATATGGAACTTTAACAATGCCTATGATCTCCTAGGACCATTCACATTTTGGTTTGTGGAACCACAGTGAATTTCCCAGTGTGGATTTTGAGATTTTCTGCCATGTTCTTATCATCCTTCTCTTCCTGAGCTGCATCTTCTACCCTGTAACAGTAAATGCAGAAGGTGGAATTCCAACTCTAGCAAGCCTCCTAGCTGCCAAGTAACTGCTACTGCCTAGATTCCAACAACCTGAGAAAAAGCAGTAAGTGAAGCAGAAGTAATTTCCAAGTTCTAAGGGAAAAGTACACCATACAAAGAGCAAAAGGGCTGGGCACAGTGGCTCATGCCTGCAATCTCAACACTTTGGGAGGCTGAGGTGCGCGGATCACTTGAGATCAGGAGTTTGAGATCAGCCTGGGTAACATGTGAAACCCCCCTCTACTAAAAATACAAAAATTAGCTGGGCATGGTGGCGCACGCCTGTAATCCCAGCTACTCAGGAGGCTGAGGCAGAAGAATCACTTGAACCAGGGAGGCAGATGTTGCAGTGAGCTCTGAGATCACGCAATTGCCTCCAGCCTGAGCGACAGAGTGAGTGAGACACTGTCCCCCACCCCCAATAAATAAATAAAAATAAAAAGAGCAAGAGGGTTTTTACCATTAACGTCACCGCCCTCTCCAAAGCTATTAGGTCATGACGTGAACCAAGACTGTAGCAGGCATATAAGGTGAATGGGCCATGGTCAAGAAAGACGCTGTATTTTACTTAAGACAAAACAATGGCAAATTTATAGAAATTAAGTAAGAGAAAGCAAGCCTACTCCAATCAGGTAGAAATGAGAAGTTATTCAGCATAAAACTGGAGGAAGTAAACAAAATTGCATCAATTCTAGTCATTTTTCAAAGGATCACCTGCACCAATTCTGCCATATACATATGAAGTATCCTTTCTGATCCTTGACTTCTAGGTCACCAAGTCACCTTCTAATTGGTCTCCCAGGTACTTCAGACTCAGGAAAGAGAAAGCCTGGATGGGTGACACAAGTATTCCAATCATTGGAAAAGGCTGTGCCTCACTGTAAATTACACTTGCAGAGCGGTTTACAGTAACTGTGATATGATTACCACCCAGACCTGGTGAAGAGCTAATCTTGAGCAAGGCTCAGACCCAGCCTCTGTTCCTAAGGTAGGCAAAGGACCTCGAAAGACCCCATCGACAGCCCTACTACTAATCTAGTAACACTGAAACAGCTCTTAAAATTAGAACACAGTGTCTCCAAATCCCATTTGAACAGAGAATATTACCATATAAAAATAACTTCTTTTTAAAATGTCTGTAAAGATAGTATCATCTCCATAATTGAATGAAATAACTGTATTTCACTGAATCTAAGCCACTGATTGTAAAACACATTATTTTATATATACATATGGAAAAAACTGTCAATTAAACTTTGTCACAATGTTAAATGATTACTTTCAAAACATGTCCTGATTTCAGAGATGTTAACAGTATGGGGGCAAAAAGCGCAACTTAGAGTCAATGAAATGCAGTACTAAAAAAATATATTCTTCAGGTAATTATTCAAATAAGTTATTAAACATTAAGTACATTAAACTGACATGTAATCATTTACCATTAGCACATTCTTAAAGCTATTTATAATTTTGGTTTCACTTTTCATTTGAAATGAAGAATGCGCTGTCACTTGTACTAATTTCTAGCAGACATTTTGCACAAACTTTAAAACTTATGGATTCCCAATTTGGAAATCATCTCATTTTCATTTCTAGAATCACAGATCAGGAGGCCAGATAAACAAGGCCTATGTTAAATGACAGAGTACAGGGCTAGGAGTCAAGGCTTGAAGCCAGGCCCCTTGGGCCCTGTTCTGTGTTCTCGTCATTGAAATGAGAAATCCAATGAGTCATTAGCATTCTTTGATCCAACCCTATAGATAAGGTAAAGCAATTAATAAGTCTTTCTCCATTTCTCTTTTATGAAACTATTCTCAACTTTCCTGGAAAAATATTGATACCTGATAATTTGTTCAACCAATCAATTCAACTCCTACATGGTCTCATTCTATGAAAACAATACCCACCTTCTCAAAAACAAATGCCTTCTTTGCATGCTCTGAGGGGTGGAGACCATAAAATACTTCCTGATCAGTCACACGTGAAATACTAGCCTTATAACAAGATCCTACTGCATGTGTATGAGACCATTCGGTTACTTATGGAAGACTCTGGGAATTACAGAACATTTCAAAACTTTTTAGCATTTGCTACAATTTGGACCTAAAAATTTTAATCCCCAAAGCATGGTGAAAATCTGCTAATGCTCTGCTCTGAATGACCTCCTTAGAAGTGGCAATTATTCAAAGATGTCAGTGAGTAATCCATCTTCTCTAAGTGTTAGTCCCTTTTGTCCTGGTTTCTGGCAAGTGCTTCATATGGAACTGCCAGTATTAACAGGAGAGGACTCAAACACCAGTGCATTTGATGGATATTGGTTATAGATTTCAGCTGTGGGCTCCATCGAACTACTTCTAGATGTCTCTATTACAGAATGCCTCATTGTATCATCCGTTTCAATCATTTCAAAATCCATTTCATTCCATTTTTCTGCATCCTCCTCTTCATTCTCTTCCTCATATTCATTTAGCCCAGAGCTAGAAAGCAAAGCTTTCTGGTCCTCACTCTTTCTGTTTTCTTTTCGCTGGTGATCAAGAGGTGAAGTGGCTAATTTATATAGCACAGGAAATAAAACACCAGTGGCTATTGATGCTCCCAAAGAGGTATACAGAACTACAGGCAAATCAGGGTATTTTCCTTGAAGAATTCCAATGACTGCAGGAATAGCCATTTCTCCCAGGGCAGCACCAACTACAAAAAACGCTGCAGATTTCCCATGGATGGTCGTGTACTGCTCAATCCAAGAAATACCACTGGGAAACGTGGTTGCCATTGAAGCCCCATACACTGCAGTTGCTATCCAGAGACAAATTGGCTTCTTGTCAAAAAGCACCAGAAATAAAGATGAAGTCAGGCTGCCAATGTTGCTCAACACAATCATGGTTCCAGGCTGTAAACAGGTAGCAAAAAAGATTGCCAGGCCCCTGCAGACTGCAAATGTCCCCCAGAAGATGGAGTTCAACCCAGCGGCTTCACTTTCTTTCATGCCAGCATGGGTGGTTGCAAATGAGAAAACATAAGAGCCATATGTTACCTCGGCTCCAACATAAAAAAAGAAGAACAGAAAAAGGAGACAAAGAAGGGCGTTGTGATATTTTGCTCTTCGAGATGTCTGAGCAGATGCTCTTGTTTTTTCCTGCTTTGAGCTATTCTTGAAAAACAGACCAAACAAAATGACAGAAACTAAGAACATGTAAGTACCAATAACAGCATAAGCCCACAGTAAATTCATATCATTAGGTACTCCAAACAGAGCTTCTGAGTCAGCCTCAGATGATCGGTTGAGTGCAGGATGATGAAAGTCAGCCTCTGTGCAGTTTTCAGCAGACGCTGTCGGACCCAATGCCAGTTTCGCTAGCAGTGGAGCCAAAAAGGCACCCAAGGCAAAAGAGAAGTGTAAGGCCTGCATATGTGGGGCTCCTTTGTCCCCCCAAAGAGCCAAGATAAGGACGTTACCACCTATCAATGAAAGACGGAAAAAACTATTTAAGTTAGACACAGTAACTTATCTTTAAAAAAAAAAAAAGTTCACTTATCAGAAAGGAGTGAGTCTATTTTACACAGCACAAGCATATAATATTCTAATTATCAAACACTGCAACTAAATCAATTCTGAGTAAGGAACTCTAACCCACTACCATCGGACAACTCTAGGCATTATAACATCACATACTCACAAATCGAATTCTACAGTCTAGTAGACTACTACCTCCTAGAGCCAAGCACACTAGAGGCTTTTTATAATAAAGTTCTAACATCAGACTGGGGAAGAAATACTCACATATTTATTAATATTTTAAATATACATTTAAAAGGCAAAATTTTCTCATCAGCTAGTAGCCAGATTACCAAAGCTTTCTGTACTTGCTCTTGGGAGCCACTTGAGGAAAATTACTTACGTATGTAACAGATGCAAAACGCACGTCCAGGAACCTGAATACGCCAAGATTCTAGTGTGCCCATTAGAGGAAACAAGGATACCGTTTAGCATCTGACTTTATACTATCTAAATATCTAGAAGGAGAAAGGCAAGAAGCAGCACATCTTGGGCTATCTTCTTTTTTTTAACAGATATTTTCAGATAAATAAATAATTTTACCCTATAATTTCATAACCACATTAAGCCTGAAGTAAAACAAAATATTTCCCCAACAGATCACATAACAGCAGAGCAGGGAAGGGAGGGATAGAAAGCTGGTTTTAGGGAGTAAACAAATGTCACCTATGTTATTTAGCAGGTTTTTTGTTTGTTTGTTTGTTTGTTTTCAGACCCAGGCTGGAGTGCAATGGCATGATCTTGGCTCTCCACAACCTCCATCTCTTGGGTTCAAGCAATTCTCTGGCCTCAGCCTCCCGAGTAGCTGGGATTACAGGCACGCACCACCACGCCTGGCTAATTTTGTATTTTTAGTAGAGATGTGGTTTCTCCATGTTGGTCAGGCTGGTCTTGAACTCCTGACCTCAGGTGATCTGCCCACCACAGCCTCCCAAAGTGCTAGGATTACAGGCCTGAACCACCTGGCAGTTATTTAGTAGGTTTTAAAAGACATGACGATAGGGGAAAGAATCTACTGCAGGAGGACGGGAACTTTGGGGACACAAAAGAAAAAGAGCCTAGCCCACACCATGGATCTCTCTTGGCTTGGAAGTCAGGGTACATGTCCAGTTGGATTGCTGCTTCTATGCTTTCACAGCCAAATAACAGTTCCAAACTTGGTTTAACCTATTAAACCACCAATTCCTCCCATACTAGCATGATAAAGTTCTACCCAAGATGAAAGCCTATTCACCTGCACTGTAATTACCCACATAGGGGCCCTTCCCTGTTTGGGCACTGTAAATCAACTATCGCTCATAGAACAAAATTCTTTAAGTTCATTTCAGAGTTGGCTGCTCAGAAACAGTCCCCTTAATTGGTAAGAAGAGCTGCTAGAAGGGTGATTCATTCTGAGTGACTCATGACCAACTCAGTAGGTATGTGTCATTTTAGGGGGCATTGCAAGTGATAGCTGAATATCATCTGCTGTACTTCTTCTAGCAGAAAGTCCCTACTCCCAGAGATGACGCTGTAAGAGCTCACTAACCTGTATCCAGAATGCCAATTGAAGTACCAAAGACACACATCATGACAGTGAGTAACACTGCTGTCTTGCAAAAAGGAACAAGATAAAGACCAACTGTGGTAGCCAACATTGAGATTCCTGGGAAGGTAAAAAGTCAGCTATAAAAAATAATATCCATGCAGTCATGGATCAAGTCAACATCATAAATGTCCAAACATGCAAAATCAGGTCAAATTTAAATTAGGTAATGAGTAGATCAGAGTTTTTGCTTCTAAAAGTGGTTATTTCATTTGAATCTTTTATAATCTTTATGGATTATGAAATCTAAATAATTATAACACAAATACATTTCCAGCACTGCTAGTAATCAAACTGTAAATTATACCATAAGGCCAAGTTTTATACCAAAAGAGAGAAGCCAAAATTAATTTAAATGACTCACATTTAAGAACCTATCAGGAATTTTTAGACATGAAGAAAAAAATTAAAAAGACAAAAATAAAATGCAATTACTACAGTAGTTTGTAGTAAAATTTACTAAATAAATTAGTTTGGGAAGTAGAGAGGAAAATACAAGAAATATGTTCTTTCAACCCACTTTGGAAATAAGAGGGATTATTTATTAATTACAATAACAAATTATTATTCTTGCCTCCAAAGAATTTTATCATATTAATCTAAATTTTCTCTAAATATTCCAATTTATTCAAAAAAGGTATATGTTAAAAGCTTTGCCAGGCCAGGTGTGGTGGCTCACACCTGTAATCCCAACACTTTGGGAGGCTGATCCTTTGAGCTCAGGAGTTCCAGACCAACCTGGGCAACAAGGTGAAACCCTGGCTCTACTAAAAATACAAAAACTAGCCAGGCATGGTGGCATGCACCTGTGGTGCCAGTTCACTGGGAGGCTGAGATGGGAGACTTGCTTGAGCCCAGGAGGAGGAGGTTGCAGTGAGCAGAGATCGCACCACTGCATTTCAGCCTGGGCAACAGAGGAAGAGGAGACCCTGTCTCAAAAAAAAAAAGAAGCTTTGCCATCTAATTCCAGGGTGAGACAGAGCACTCTGGGGTTGTCCAACGACAACATGGGGCAGCAGGGACAAAAACATAGCCTACATCAGTCCACCCAACCCCTCCTCCCCTCTTCATTCCCAATCCAGCGTGTAGCCTGGGCAGGTTCAAGGAGCTCATTCTAATCTGCGGTGACCCCAGGAAATCTGCGCTAAACCCTGATAAGCAGAGTTTTTTGGACAATCAGTGTGTGATCCAGGAGTGGTATCTAAATTACAGTGGTTGGGAAGGCTAAGGATTGCTAACACATTCTAGAGCTAATCGAAATTTCCAGAGGGCCCCAGCACAGATTCCCTCTGTCAAGGTGAAAGCAGGTACCAGGGAAACTCAACTGCCATTGAGAACACCTAAACACTACCCATTTCAGTTGCCAACCATTCTGCATGCTAGTATTTTCATATTTTCAAGGACAACTTGTAAATTCCCCGACAGTCATAAAGAAGCTAAAATTAGCATTTACTTACCCAAAAGTAAAAAGTAATTCATGACATCAACAAGCAATCCACCAATCACAGAGCCACTCAAATATCCAAAGGCACGACCCACAAAAATGAAAGACAGGCTACTGATATTTCGGTTCACGTTTGTTGCCAAATCTTGAAACGTGGGTCCCACGATAGCAACACTCAATCCCTAAAATTTAAAAAGACAAAAGTTTTTACTTATTAAAATAATGTCTGACTATGTGGTAGTTTCTTCCACTATAAAAAAAGGAGTGGAGGGTCTGGGATTTAAAATGTGATATAGGGAATTAGACTACTGTTTTTTCAGTTTTGACTAAAACTCTTTTTTTTTTTTAAGTTTTGACACCTCTCAATTTTTAAAAAATTTTTTTTTGTTGCAATCCTGTTTCCTTTCTGAACAATACCTTTAAAATACTACTCTGTATTAATAAAATGTATTAAAACTATTCTTGAAATGGTTTTGTATATTTTGAAATACACTACATGCACAAATAAGAATTTGGGTGTTAAAAATTTAAATTGGCTGGGCACGGTGGCTCATGCCTGTAATCTCAGCATTTTGGGAGGCCGAGGCAGGCGGATCACTAGGTCAGAAGTTTGAGACCAGCGTGGCTAACACAGTGAAACCCCATCTCTACTAAAAATACAAAAATTAGCTGGGCATGGTGGTGGGTGCCTGTAGTCCAGCTACTTGGGAGGCTGAGGCAGGAGAATCGCTTGAACATGGGAGGCAGAGGTTGCAGTGAGCCGAGACTGCAGCACTGCACTCCAGCCTGGGCAACAGAGCAAGACTCTTGTCTCGAAAAAAAAAATCATAATTAATTAAATTAAGTCAGGCATGGTTGCTTACGCCTGTAATCCCAGCAATTTGGGAGGGAGAGGTGGCAGGATTGCTTGAGCTCAGGATTTTGAGATCAACCTAAGCAACCATCTCTACAAAAATAAAAATAAAAAAATCAGTCAGGCGTGGTGCCACATGCCTGTAGTCCCAGCTACTAGGGAGGCTGAGATGGAAGGATCGCTTAAGCCCTGAGGCTGAGACTATAGTTGAGTTCTGACTGAGCCACTGGAAAACATCAAAACATTGATCAAAACATCAAAATATGATTCCTGTTTTTTATGTTGTTAAACAGCAATACTTCTGGATGCACATGGGGTTCTTCCCCTGAACTACACATATAAAACATACAGGAGATAAACAATTTAAATGTTTCTAAATCCACACTTTTCTTCCAAGCCATCAGAATTACAGTCAGTAAAGGTTGCTTAGAAAATATTACACGCCCAAATATAGAATGACTCTAACAATAAAACTTCACTCAAAGACAATGCAGTGTCAGCAAGAACTAAGGCTTACAGTTGACTTTCAGAGGAAATTCACTGGACACTTAGAGAAAAAAATGTTTCCAATCAGTCTACATTTCCAGAATAACTGATTCTAATTGCCCTGCTCTGCTCTAAATGCATGGGGTGCGCCCCTGCCCAACCCATAACAGTCCAAGACTAAGGACCAACGTGGGCCCAGGTGCACAGCAAGCACCTAGTACTTCGAGAGAAGCCTGAGCACAGAATCTAATCAAATTAATGTTTTCAAAGGATTTACAACAGGACCTGACAGTCAGTGACAACTCACCAAAAGTCCGAAGTGATTTCTTTCTTCACCCCTCCCCACCGCCCCCAATCAAAATACTCTAAGAAACCATTGTAGCTCAGAGTCCCTGAGATGGTTAGTGACCACAACAGACTCTTGGGAGGACTCACCCTCTCAACTCCCCCAGGATCATAATTATCAAGTGATAAGGAGGTTTCCAAAAAGTGAATTGAGCGGTGGCCCAGGCATTTGGCAAAAGGCGCTTCTAGGCTTGCCCTTTGCTCCAAGAAAAACATTTAAGAATCTCAAGGTTGGTTTTATTAACAAATAGGACTGCGGGCAGAGTAAGACACGTATTTCTGGTTCTATCACTTAACCAGCTGTGTGATCCAGAAAGTCACTTTCCCCTCCGGGCCTAGTTCCTTATCTGCAAAATTAAGCGGTTGGCTGAATTTGGTTAGACTACCAGGAAGAAATTCCAGAAAAGTAGTTTTTCTGTGTAATAATTTGGGGGTTGAGTGGGTGGGTGCGCAGAGCAGCGGCCAAAGACCTGGGCAACCCTTCTTGCAACCTTCCCATTCCACCAAGGAGCCGTATGAAGGCTTGCTGGGCAGGGCGCAGTGGCTCACGCCTGTAATACCAGTACTTTGGGAGGCAGAGGCGGGAGGATCACTTGAGGTCAGGAGTTCGAAACCAGCCTGGCCAATATGGCGAAACCCTGTCTCTACTAAAAATACAAAAATTAGCTGGGCTTAGTGGCAGCCTAAGCTGCGCCTGGGCAACAAAGCAAGACTCCGTCAAAAAAAAAAAAAAAAAAGCCTTGCTGGAGCTGAAAAACGTATTCAGAAAATCTATTTTGCACTTGACAATAACCCTCCAAGATTAGAATTGTGCCCAATTTCCAGATAATGAAACTGAGGTCCAGACAGATTAGGTAACACGCCTAAGGTCAGTTTTCAAGTGGCGAAGGCGAGACTCGAACGTCCCGGCCTGGGAGGGTTGCAAAACCGGCTCTCACCAGCCCCAGGAAGGAAGCAAACAGCATCAAGGTGGTGAACCATCGCAGCATGCTCCCGGTGGCACCGCTCTGCCGGGAGACCACCACCACCTCCGGCTCCGGCTCATTCTCCGCCGGGGCCTCCGCCTGCAGGAGCCGCTGCCCCGCAGCCGGGGGCCCGGCCCCACGGAGCTCCACTTCCAACTCCAGCTCGGCGGCTCCGGAGAAGTCGTCTTGCTGCCGCCGTGCTTCTCAGCGGAACCTCTGGAGCTCCGAGACGAGCACCGGCCCCGCCCCGAGGCACGGCTGTCCCTCCGGGCGCCACCTCCCAGCGGACCGCCCCGAGCCGGGGCAGAGAAAGCGAACTTCCGAACTCAGCAGGTGTTCGGATCAACGGACGCTAGCGCTCCAGCAAGCAGGCGCATGCGCGAGTCACGTGGCGGAAATGTGGCCTCTCGCCAACAGGGATCGCGCTTCAAGCCGGAAGTTGATATGGTTGCCTAAGAGACCGGACGTGGCTCTCTAGCCTAGGCATCATACTTAGCTGAGCCCACAGAGGCTGCCGGACTTGCGCCCCATGGCGGAGCGAGCTGAAGCTGCAGCCTGGGACCAGAGAATCAAGAGGTAAAAATGCGCCAAACCACTATGAGGAAAATGGGCCAAGAATTGCACCGTAGCTCCTCGCGCCGGCTCCCCGGTCTCCTGGGGAGGGGAGGGAGCCTGAAGATCTGGTCCTTATACAGCTTTCTGAAATCCCTGAGATCTGTCGATGAGTCGCTCATCTTTCACTCCACAAGTATTTGTTGAACGTCATTCTGTAAGTTATCACGTATATTATCTCAGTTAACCCTCATAACACCCCAAATTCCACGTTACCCCCGTTGTACAGATAGAAAGATTAAGTCATAGAAAATAATTAACAATTTGCCCAAGCTCAGTCATCGAATTAGTGGCCATATATAAACAGTGTAACAGTAGCTCAAGAAAGAAATCGAGATCCAAAGCTGTGGTTTCAAACACAATTCCTGAAATAATTCCAATTCCTGAAATAATTCCATCGTTGTAAAGAAGTGGAGCGTGGCATCGATTTGAGGAATTGTTTCCTTTTGCTCTTTAACAAAGCGGACCACAGCCTCAAAATGTTATATATTTTTCTTTGCCGTCCATTGGAAATGTTCTTTTCCACCTGATTCTTCCAACTTTCATCCACTTAGGTTCCCAGACTACAAAACTGAGTCTCATCATTCCTTGCAACCCGTCTCTCCAGACTTATTCATTCAGTCATTAAGTCTTCCCCCCACCTGCACCCCTGCTTTTTTGTTTTGTTTTGTTTTGTTTTTTCTTTTTTGAGACAGAGCCTATGTCGCTCGGGCTGGAGTGCTGTGGCGCTTTTTGGTAGAGACGAGGTTTCACCATGTCGGCCAGGCTGGTCTTGAACTCCTGATCTCAAGTGATCTGCCTGCCTTGGCCTCCCAAGTGCTGGGATTACAAGTATGAGCCACCATGCCCCTCCAAGCATTTCTTTTTTCTTTCTTTTCTTAACTTTTTTTTTTTTTTTTTGAGACGTAGTCTCGCTCTGTCGCCCAGGCTGGAGTGCAGTGATGCGATCTTGGCTCACTGCAACTTCCGCCTCTTGAGTTCAAGCGATTCTTCTGCCGCAGCCTCCTGAGTAGCTGGGATTTACAGGCGCGCGCCACCATGCCCAGCTAATTTTTGTATTTAGTAGAGACGGGTTTTCACCAGGTTGGTCCAGGCTGGTCTCGAACTCCCAACCTCGTGATCCGCCCGCCTCGGTCTCCCAAAGTGCTGGGATTACAGGCGTGGGCCACCGCGCCCAGCCCGCCAAGCATTTATTTTAGAGCAGGTCAGCTGGCATTCCTTCATATGAGAATGTCTTTATTTCACTTTGATTCCCGAAAATATTTTCACTGAAAATAGAGTTCTGGGCTAACAGTTCTTTCCTTTCAGCACAGAAACATGGGATTTTTATTCGAGTTTTAGCTACCCATGCCACCCGACAGTTCCCAACTGGGGTCTCCTCAGGACAAACCACAAGAAAAAAAAGCCAGGAAATTCATCCCCTTGCAGGTTTCTAAGTTTTGACTCCCTACCTCAATTCTTTATTTACTTTTCAGAGTCTGCAGGCAGTTGCCATTTGTGTTTTGTCATGAGTCTTTTAGTTGTAATCAGTGAGAGAGCGGCTGAAGTAGATTAATGACGCCAAACCAAGACGTTTTCTACCTATCTTTGGAGAATCCATATTTAAAAAAAACAAAAAACAAAAAACAAACAAACAAAACAGAACAAAAAACCTACTTTGGTGTCAGTCTTTTCTGACCTGCCTTTCAGTCTTGACGCTGGTTTAGTTTCACTAATTCCTACTTAGTTGTGCTGCTCCTAAATCCTGTCACAGGTTTTACCTCGTGTTCTTTTAGCACTTATCTTCAGTTCCTTAGTAGATTATAAACTCAATGAGATTGAAACTGTTAGTGTTATATGTCTCTCCCCTAACATTGTATTACATACTTAATAACTATTACCTAACAGAATCGATTTATTACCTAACTGAATTGAGGTTCAGTAAAGCC
Source organism: Theropithecus gelada (assembly GCF_003255815.1). Classification (NCBI taxonomy): domain Eukaryota; kingdom Metazoa; phylum Chordata; class Mammalia; order Primates; family Cercopithecidae; genus Theropithecus; species Theropithecus gelada. Next base: position 135,873,786 of record NC_037671.1, on the reverse strand, counting down.
ATTTTAAAATTAAATATTTTAATTCACCCTGACTAAAGGTAAAAAAAGACCTTCTCTAAATGGACAGCTCTACTTTCTGATTCTTCATTCCCCACTTCACTTTTGAAAGCAGCAGGATATTTTTTCCAGTTGCCTCCAGAGGTCACCCACCACCTTCCAGGAAAAAAAAAAAAAAGCATAAACTACAGCATTGCTTCATGCAGATTTCTCTTAGATCAATAGTAAGGATCACATTTTTTCCTGAGAGGCAATTTCAGAGAAACAAAAGTGTTTATGAGCCACATTTTCTGCTGAAAATGAATATAGCTTTATTGATTCTCTTAAAAAATAAGTATTTTACCATGTATATGACTTTATCTAAAAGGAAAATATCTGGATTTTAGTCACTAATGTGGTACTATCTGTGTTATTTGTGAAATAGTAACAAGGAGGCAGGTTTTAATCTTTCAACTTAACTTCTTATCTTGGGTGAGAGAGAGAAATTAGAGAGATGATGTTTGGAGACTGCATATCACTGTGAGGACCTATTTAATTTTATTTGCCCAGAAGGACCATCCTTTTTACTTATCATATGATATCCAATTTGTGCTTACAGTGCATCATGAAGAACTAAGTGTCACCTTAACTGCTTCTCTCTGTATACTAAACTATCATTCTTTAACTTCACTGCTAAAAACCCAGTCTATTAAAACCATCTCTCACGAAGATTTAATTTCAGTAAGACAACTTTTATGGTTTATGCTATGTACTTTGAAAAGTTAGAAATGATGTTGACATTGGCGATGTTTGATAGAATAAATTATTTATCTTATTAAAAATTAAAACTTACTGGTTTTTAAGTTGCCTTTTTTTAAAGGTATAAACTTAAAATTTACTTTTCTTTCTCTCTCTTTATCTCTCTCTCTTTCTTTCTTTTATTTTTTGACAGTCTTGATCAGTCACCCAGCCTGGAGTGCAGTGACATGATCATGGCTCACTGCAGCCTCGACCTCCGGGGCTCAATCAATCCTCTGTCCTCAGCCTCCCAGTAGGTGGGACTACAGGCATGTGCCTCATGCCTGGCTAATTTTTGTATTTTTTGTAGAGATGGGGTTTTGCCATGTTGCCCAGGCTGGTAGAATTTTATCTGGATTCACGGTAACATTTAGGTCTACAGCATTCTTTGACTCTACCAACATATGGGTATCCTGTGCTGTATTGATCAGATAAAATCTTTGCTGACTGTCCTATTAATAACCAAGATCAGAGATTAAGAAAATAAAAACAATGCAACCAAAAGTGAGAGCATGGCAACTGTAGGCGCTATGAGAACAAAAACGGACTCACGTTTCTTTTAAGAGTGCTTCAGAAGCAATTAGGATCATCTGCATAAAACCAGAAACCACTTTAGGGTTGTCAGCACCTTCTAAGCAGAATGATCTTTCTCTGTCTGTATGTAGAGGAGGCCACTTACTCAAAGGCCCGAATACTTGGTCATGTATTTAGTCACTAGTTATTGAATACCTAAGATGTGCAAGGCATTGCTCTAACAGTGAAAAAACAGACTAAATTCCTGCCCTTGTGGATAGACAATGAAGACATACATTTGTAATACGATGTCAGATAGTAATAAGTTCTCTAAAGAAAAATAAAGCAGGATAAATGGGATAGAAAGTGATGACAGGGGTTTATTTTAGATCAAGGTAGTGTTGGGGGAAGGCTCCTGCGAGTGACGTGAACAGAAGCCTAACAAGTGAGGGAATCAGCCATGCAAGAAGAGCATTCTGGAGAGAAGAGCAGGTGCCGGGATCCCATCGCAGGAATGAACTTGGTGTGTGGGAAAAATCAAAAAGCCCAGAGCGGCTGGAGCAGCATGAAGAGAGTTGGTAGAAAATGACACAGGAGAGCAAGTAAGGTCCTGATCATGCAAGGCCTTATGTTAAAGACTTTCTGAATGCATGTGGAAGAGTACTCCAGGGGAGAAGGGCAAGATGAAGAGCAGAGAGAACAGAGATCTAATTAGGAAGTTAATTGATTGGGCTAGATTTGCATAGGTGGTCAGAGTGGTCAGATTTGGGAAATCTATTGAAGATAAAAAAAAGAAAAAACAGCATTTGCTAATGGGCTGGGTGTATGACAGAAGGAATATCAAGGATGACTGCAAGGATTTTGACCTGAGCAACTGGTGAGCAGTGGATCACATGGAAAAGATTATGGAATGAGCATGAATTGTCCTGGACATGGAAGAAAATCAGGAATTCAGGTTGAACATGTTAAGATTAAGGTATTTATTAGATAATTAAATGAAGGTATCAAGTAGACAGCTGGATATCCAGTTCAGTAGAAAGATCAGAGCAATAGATACAAACTGGGAGCCATCAGCATGTAGATGATATTTAGTACCATGAGACCAGTTGAGATCACCTAAAGTGTAAGTATAGATATTAATAGAAGAGGACCAAGGACTAAGCCCTGAAAACATCTCATATATACAGGTGCGAAAGATGAGGAGTATCCTGCAAGGAAGACTAAGATCAGAGGAAAATCAGGAGAGTGTGTACGGTGTAAACAAAAATTCAAGAAGGCAGGGGTGACCAACTATAACTTCCTATGGAGAAGACATTGGATATATAGAATCAAGCACATATTCTTGAATAATTATGTAATTTAGCCTTACTTTCCAAATGCATGGGTTGAACTAGATGATCTTTGAGGTTGCTTATAATTCTAAGTTTGACAAGAGCAGCAAATAACTTAATAATTTAAAACTATCCCTTAAAACAAACAAACAAACAAAAACTGTCCCTTACTCTCATTTTTGTCCTGAAGGTAAAAAAGCAACTCGAAACTGGTGTTGTAGTACCATTTTTCCCTTTTCCCCAGATTGGGGTTATCGTTCAAAGTTATATTTTACACAATTATTTGAGGCCAGGAGTTTGAGACTAGCCTGGCCAACATGACGAGACCCCATGTCTACTAAAAATACAAAATGAAAATTGCTTGAACCCAGGAAGGGGAGGTTACACTGAGCCGAGAATGCAGCACTGCACTCCAGCTTGGGCAACAGAGTGACGCTGTCTCCAGAAAAAAAAGAATGAGGCGTGGTGGTTAAAGTTAAGGCAGGGACATGGACCTCACATGCAAAATAGCATGTTCATAAATGCAAACTTACATATGACTATGTCAGTTGCCACTAGATGTCAAACTTACATATGACTATGTCAGTTGCCACTAGATAGTTTATAATATTACTATATTTCTTGACAATTAGAGAACATTAATTATATAATCTAAAAAATTACTGAATAATTTTATTGAATCTCCCTTTTTACATTCCCACCTGTTTCCTGGCCTCTTTGATGATAATTTCATTAAGAAGCAAAATAATCTTTCACAATATTGTTTTGTGTTTTTAATGCAGGTAACAAGTCTTCATGATAGTTACTTATATTCCATTATAATGAATACAATAATGGATACATGATATAATGAATATCCATTATAATGAATACATGATATTCCATTATAATGGAATAATTTCTCTCATTTATATGCTCAAGTATTTTAAATAGAGACCATAGTTATTAAACCTAAAAAAAGCTCTGTTTGTGGTGAGTAGTACATATTAAATTCTATTAATAATGAAAATAAAAGTCTGTATATTGGTGCTGTCATTTAGAGATGACAAAAAGAGGAAGAGAGATTAAGGGGGAAAGAATGATGAATGAGTGAGACATATCAGCTAGCTACTCAGGCTAGACCCCGAGGCTAGATCCCTTCAGAGCTCAGCTTTCCAAGGTCAGAAACTCAGTTACTAGTACTTTTTAGCTCATCCAGAACTGATCAGCTCCCAGAGAACTGACTGTTATGACTAGGCCTACAAGATAGGAATTAAACAGAGTGACATGCCCCATGTCTAATATTCCCAACGCACCCCTTCCTGGTGAGTCTGTACCAGTCTGGAAGCCAAATGAGAAGTTAGACAAGGGTCAGCAAACTATCACCTACTGGCCATATCTAGCCACATCCTGATCTTGTAAATAAAGTTTTATCGGAACATAGACTGTTTATGTACACATTATCTATGGCTGAGTTTACACTATATAGACAAAGTTGAGTAACAGTGACAGAGACCTCATGGCCCAAAAAGCCTAAGTTATTTACTATCTGGCCCTTTCCAGAAATAGTTTGCCAACAACTTTATTAAAAGATCCTCTATGAAAGCAAAATTCAAGCAGAAGGGATTATGTATGTCCTTAAAGTTTTGAAACCAGATAAATTGTTCTTTTCCACTTCAAGCTAATTTTTTAGCTATGTTAAAAAATATCAGGATCCTAGAAGTTTTGGGGAATATACTTATGAATTCTTACCATCTAATACTCTTTAAAAATATATATATCCCCAGCACAAAGAAAGAACAAAAAATAAATAAATAAAAAGAAAAAAATATATATCCTTGACTTTTGAATTGTAAGTCTTCTCACTAGTTTATCTTCCATTATTATGATTTTAAGTCACTGTCTTTCCTTCCAGGGAGCTAATTTCTGTCTGTGCTAAGATTTAGATAGCACCCTAGTTTTATGACCAATATTCTTACAAATCATTTCTTTCTGTGTTGTTTTCCCAGATTTCCACGGGTAGCTACTTCTATGCATTTAAAGTTGGTTTTTGTTAGTTTAAAAATGTGACATTTGGCCGGGCGCGGTGGCTCATGTCTGTAATCCCAGCACTTTGAGAGGCCGTGGCAGGCGGATCACTAGGTCAGGAGATCGAGACCATCGTGGCTAACATGGTGAAACCCCGTCTCTACTAAAAATACAAAAAATTAGCCAGGCGAGGTGGCGGGCGCCTGTAGTTCCAGCTACTCGGGACGCTGAGGCAGGAGAATGGCTGAACCCAGGAGGCGGAGCTTGCAGTGAGCCGAAATTGTGCCACTGCACTCCAGCCTGGACGACAGAGCGAGACTCCGTCTCAAAAAACAAAAACAAACAAACAAAAAAGTGACATTTGCCCCACATTTCAGGAGTGATGTTTTCTGACTTTGTCTACAAATTCTTGAGTGTACCGTATCTCTGGTTATCAGATCAAGAGTGTTCCATAACATGCAATGACTATCCCAATTTCTCAATATTCAATCATATAAAGAGGTAAATTTTACTGTAGGTCAAAGAGGTTCAAATGAGTTATTGTTAGTAACTTTTAGGCTTCATGGCAGCTAGCTATCAATTTATTGCCTCTCTGCTCCAAATTCAGCCTTAAGTACCTGCTCTGCCATAATGGAGTGGACTCCTTTCCAGAGAGTACAATGTTACAGTTCTCACTATAGGATGCTAGAGGGACATTATAGGAGGAAGGGGCTTCTGTCTTGGTTCTCATGGGCTGCATTTTTCATTTTCTTGCTCCTGCTGCACAGTCCCTCAGCCAAGAGTATAAGGGGCTGGTGGGGAGGGAGGGATACATCCCGTGGTGCTCTGCCACATCTGTGCTCAATTCAGCCTGAAGTCTTCTTGCTAGCAGTAGCTCCCTAATTCCTTCCGCACACCTGCCCACCAGCCTCAACTCACTTCTGCTCCAAAGGTTGTTTTCCATAGCCCTCCTGACACACACCTCACACACCCCTGGCCACAGCACCCTGCCAGAAAGCAGACCCTGATACTCTGACTCTACACATACCTACCCTTGAGTTTATCAGCAAAGATGGAATTCTAATTATGAAAAATATCTAAATCATTGATGTTTATTTATAATTTGATGAAAATGACCACATTTGCATCACATCTTTGTATCCATTACTTAGATTGAAAATCTTAGAAACCATATGTGCACTAAAAAAACATAAAAGTAATCATTTGTCTTACTTTAGTAATTCCGTTCTAGGAAATCCAGCTTAAGGAGATTATCAGAAATGTAGAAGAAAATGTTTACTAAAATGATCGTAGCAGCTTTCTTTTTAATAGAAACATCTAAAGCAATGCAAATGTCTAAAATGGAAAAATGGGTCGGGTGTGGTGGCTCACGCGTGTAATCCCAGAGCTTTGGGAAGCGGAGGCAGGAGGATCCCTTGAGGCTAGGAGTGTGAGACCAGCCTGGGCAACATAGCCAAACCCTGTCTCTATTTTAAAAACACTAAAAAAAATTTTTTTAATGTAACAATGATAAAATAAAAAAAATAGGATGGTAATGGTTCTACAACATTGTAAATGTACTTAATGCCACTGAAGTGTACAGTTAAAAATGGTTAAAATGGGCCAGGCATGGTGGCTCACACCTGTAATCTCAGCACTTTGGGAGGCTGAAGCAGGAGGATCGCTTGAGCCCAGCCTGGGCAACATGGCAAGATTTCATCTCTACAAATAATAAGTGACAGAATAGCTGGGACACGCTCAGGCCAACTGCCTAGCTCTCAAGGTCATTTTTCAAAGTTCAATAACTCTTCATGTTCTTTGGCTAACATCCTTGACTTCAGTTTCAAATAGATTAGTCACCCAATCTGGTAAAGTTCCTCTAAATCTTTAAATCTAATCATCGCATCTTTTTAAATAGCACCCAAATAAGAACAATATATTTCAAATTTGACATCTTCATTTTTTTCTTGTTGTTGAGACAGTGTCTCACTCTGTCACCCAGGCTGGGATTCAATAGTGCAATCTCAGCTCACTGTAACCTCTGCCTCCCAGGTTCAAGTGATTCTCTTGCCTCAGCCTCCTGAGTAGCTGGGACTGCAGGCACCCACAACCATGCCTAGCTAATTTTTGTATTTTTAGTAGAGATGGAGTTTCACCATGTTGGCCAGGCTGGTCCCGAACTCCCAACCTCAGGTGATCGACCTGCCTTGGCTTCCCAAAGTGCTGGGATTACAGCCTTTACGATTTTTAAATTCCTGCTGGGCACAGCGGCTCACGCCTGTAATCCCAGCACTTTGGGAAGCTGAGGTGGGAGGATCATGAGATCAGGATTTCAAGACCAGCCTGGACAACATGGTGAAACCCCATCTCCACTAAAAATACAAAAATTAGCTAGGCATGGTGGCGGGCGCCTGTAATCCCTGCTACTCGGGAGGCTGAGGCAGGAGAATCACTTGAACCCGGGAGGTGGAGGTTGCAGTGAGCCGAGATCGCATCACTGTACTCCAGCCTGAGTGACAGAGCAAGACTCCATCTCAGAAAAAAAAATAAAATCCTTATAAATATTTACATATGCATGTAATAAAGATTAATTTAATTATGCAGAATGCTTTCATCCATGTATAATGAAATTGACCTGACTGCAAGTCATAACATGGCTAATTTTCCAAAATCTTTTTCGCCATCTCAATTCTTGAAACAGTACCATTGCTCAGTGACATAGAAGAAATCATTTCAATTTGATTTCTTTTTATCTTCATACTAATAACCTCTTACGCAACCGGCAAAATCAATTTGTCCTTAACATTGTGTGGCTTACCACATTTTTCAATCATCGTGCTATTCTGAAAGAAACAATAAAACCATCTTTCTGATTAGGAAAAATTTGTTAAACATTCCAATGATAGTAAGACAGCTTTCAAAGTTCTCAGGATGCTGTATCTCTGCCAACTTACTGCTCTGTTTCTTTGTAAAGTGGTCACTTAATCTTCATGGTTTCATTACTTCCTGAGAGAAAAACATGTTAACAAAATGGAAATATTGGTAACTGTTCATTTGTGGACAAAGATATAAGACCTAATTTGAAATATCCTACTGAATATTGATACTTTTCTTCATAATTAATGAAATAAGGACTGAATAAATATATTAATTTAGGTAGAGAAAATCACTGTACGTGCAACATTATAAGTACAGGCTGAGTTGTAGTAGGTGAGTATCAACTACTCAAATACCATGGGTGACATCATTGCCTTTGATGATTTTCCAAAATGGAGAACCTAAAACAAAATGCAGCCTTCCCTTGTGTTACATGATATTTTACTTTCTTGGAAAACTCATTTATTGAAACTATGCTAAAATATTTGGTGCCTATATATGCAAGAGAGAATCTGGGCTCAGATAATCAAAAACAAATATTTTTCGTTCATATGAATATTTAGCAGGACATTCAAAAATTGGACAGTATGTGGGACTCTCCCACACATGTGGAGCTCTAGCATCTTGAGCTTCTGCCCACTAAATGCTAATAGCAGAGTTACTATGACACCCTCACACATTTTCAAAGCACCCCCTGAAGCCTGCAGGACTTCATCTTTTTTATTTATTTATTTATTTATTTATTTATTTATTTATTCAAAACAGAGTCTCGCTGTGTCAACAGGCTGGAGTGCAGTGGCGCGATCTCGGCTCACTGCAACCTCCACCTCCAGGGTTCAAGCGATTCTCCTGCCTCAGCTTCCCAAGTAGCAGGGACTACAGGTGCGCGCCACCATGCCCAGCTAATTTTTGTATTTTTTGTAGAGATGGGTTTTCACCATGTTGGCTAGGATGGTCTCCATCTCCTGACCTCGTGATCCACCCACCTTGGCCTCCCAAAGTGTTGGGATTACAGGCGTGAGCCACCACATCCGGCCTCATCTTTTTTTTTTTTTAACTGCTCCTTCAATTGAGAATCACAAGATAAAAGCATCTGCCTCAAAGCTCAGCAAATAGTATTTTCTCAAATGGCCAGGGGCGACAGAAGAGAGTGGTATTCTCTCTAAATGCTATGAGGATTCTAGATAAAAGTTTTCTTTTCCAAATTACTTCTTGATAAAAGTTCATATATCATAAGACATTCAGAGGTACTTTTTTTCTTCTTAAGCGCCAAAGCTCTTTTGGATTTGTACGCATAGGATGAAGAATGGCAAGTGCTAGGCAGTGGAGCCTCAACAATGAAAGCTGTTTGCTTTCCAGTATCTGAAGAGACTAGTCTTTGTTTGAACACCTTGTGATAATGTCACTTGGGGCAGACACCTTGAAAGAGGATGCCCATTCACTTCAAGACCCATGCTGAGCATCCTTTATTGCCACTAGCCCCATAACTAGGATCAAATGTTGACATCTCCAGCTGGGCGGGTACACACTATGATTCAGGAGGAAATAACACCAAAATAACTGCAATATTTTGTTAATATATATGAATGGAAACCTGGTGAATGTGTGGAAGTGGATGCTAAAGGTATTAAACCAAGGAGAACAGAATCGAACACTAGATCCAGCTGAATTCATCGCTGTGGATACACTTTACTAGGGACTGCGGGCTCAAAATATCAGTCCACGCAGCTGGAGATGGCTGTAAAAGCTTACCTGGTTGGTTGCCTAAAAATTTTGACTCAGTGGTGGTCTACAGTTAATGAGGTTGAAATGCTGGAGCTTCCTTGGCATGATGTGAAGGAAGTAATCCAAAGGCTAGCCTCAGTCTTTTTCCATAGCAAACTTCAATGCTGGAAGATTTTTGAGCAATGGCTACAAAATCCCAGAAGAAAGAAAATGTGAGCCAGATGTTTTCAGGTGTAAAGACAAAAGATAAATAGTTTGAACATGAAAGAACTCTGGAAATATTATTTTCATAAATCCATTTGAGAAATGTTAGAAGATTCAGCAGACCAAGAGATGAGTGGAGAAACAATTGCAGACGGGATTGGCAGTGAGCTTTGATGCAAATCACAGGACAAAGACAAATATGAGGATGACGGTGGAAAGATGGAATTTAAATGTTATTAGCCCTGATCATGTAGAAATGATAGAGCAAATGAAAGGTGGAAAGCAAAGAATGGAAAAGGATGAAAATATACTGATTTTTTTTCCCCCCGCTGGATACAGCGGCATATGCCTGTAATCCCAGCTATTTGAGGGGCTGAGGCAGGAGGATTGTTTGAGCTCAGGAATTCGAGACTAGCCTGAGCAAAATAGTAAGACCCCATCTCTAAACAATTAAAAAATTATATATATGAAATAAAGTATACTGATTCCTCATCTTTAATAACTAGAGGTCAAAAGTTATTACTTAAAGCTAATTAAATGAATAGTAGAGTTATAAGTATTATATGGAATAATACAGAGGTAAAATAACTAGAGGTAAACATGAAGAAGGATAATATTACTAAAATCAGGTGATAGAGAAGAGAGGGGGAGATGGAGGAAAAAATACATTCATTCTGTCATTGTAAATAGAAGAAAACTATTATCTACTGTTGGATTGGGGGAAGGAGGAGAAGATGAATTATTCAGTGAGTAGTAACTAGTATCAAGAAAACTGGAAAAATCCAGTTGACCCTTCGACAGCACAGGTTTGAACTGCATGAGTCCACTTATGTGTGAATTTTTTTCAATAAATATATGGAAATTTTGGGGGGATATTTGCAACAATTATAAAAAAACTTGCAGACAAACCACATAGCCTAGAAATATGGAAAAAAGAAAATGTTAGGTATGTCATCAATGCATAAAAATATGTACATACTTGTCTATTTTTATCATTTACTACCATAAAATATACAGGAATCTATTATTAAAATGTTAAAATGTATCAAAATTTCCACACACAAACATAGACTACACATGGCACCATTGGCAGTCCAGAGAAATGGAAACAAATGTGAAGATGCAGTATTAAATCATAACTGTGTACAACTCACTGTAGTACACACTGTACTGCTGGAATAATTTCGCAGCCGCCTCCCGTTGCTGTCATGGTGGGCTCAAGTGTTGTGAGTATCCACCCAAAACGTTGTGTGACGCTCATCGGTCATCTCCACTTGCACAGTTCGTCTCTCCAGTAAATTCCATTGAAGTAAAAAGTAATTTCTCTCAGTTCTCGCATTTTTTTGTGTGTGTTTAGTGTGAGAAAAATGAAATCCTGGCCGGGCGCGGTGGCTCAAGCCTGTAATCCCAGCACTTTGGGAGTCCGAGACGGGCGGATCACGAGGTCAGGAGATCGAGACCATCCTGGCTAATACGGTGAAACCCCGTCTCTACTAAAAAAATACAAAAAAACTAGTCGGGCAAGGTGGCAGGCGCCTGTAGTCCCAGCTACTCAGGAGGCTGAGGCAGGAGAATGGCGTAAACCCGGGAGGAGGAGCTTGCAGTGAGCTGAGATTCGGCCACTGCACTCCAGCCCAGGCGACAGAGCAAGACTCCGTCTCAAAAAAAAAAAAAAAAAAAAAAAGAAATCCTAAGCCCCTCAACCAACTGAACAGACTCTCTCGGCCAAAACTCAGTTCCAGCTGTGACGAGATGGGGGCCTCATTACACCTGCTCCTGCTGTAACTGCCCGTAGGGTTTCTTCCGTAAGGGTCACAGAGAAGCCAGCCCTTCTGAGAGACTCACTCCACTACTGATAGCCACCAGCCACCTGTCGCTGCCCCTCCGTTTGGCAGTTTGGACAAAGCTTTCCTTCCTTTATAAGAGGCCAGTGGTTCTGGCCAGTCTACCAAGGATAGCAGAGAGGGTTTCGTGTTGTCTGCTTCACCACTTGACATCAGAGGGCCAAAACCTCTACGCTTGGATCATGCTAACACTGCCACTTTTTGAACATGGGTCCCTTGGAGAGATGTGAAGCTCTGTTGTGCATGTGTGTGTTTCTCCTTTCATAAATATTCATAACTCTTCCTATAGCTTATTAAGTACGTATATTTGGCCACTGGTTCAGCAAATCTCTGTCTTACTCTTCTCCCTGTCAAAGTGTCTGTTTTTGGCTTCTGGCTGGAGGCTGTGCTTCCCAGCCTGTCAGAATGGCCACCCTACAAGCTGCAACCCTTTATAAGAAAGCTCTTCTTTCCAAATGTATGAACCTCCATCGTTCTTCAGTTGACAAGGGCAATACTGTAAGCCTTGAATAACACCATGGGACCCATACAAAGTGCCATTAGTGATGCCTGAAGTGCACCCAACGAGCAGGTAAAAGTCATGGTATCACAAGAAAAAGCTGAATTCCTTGATATGAACCTTCGATTGAGGTCTGGAGCCGCAGGTGCTGATCATTTCAGACAGACGATTCATCTTGTAAACAGACAATGTGAACTTGGTTTTGATGAATACAGTGAAGTACTGTACATGCATTTTCTCTTAAGATTTTTGTAGCTGGGCACAATGGCTCACATCTGTAATCCCAGCACTTTGGAAGGTCGAGGCAAGAGGATTGCTTGAGCCCAGGAGTTCGAGACCAGCCTCGGCAACATAGTGAGACCTCCCATCTCTACCAAAAAAAAAAGAGGCTGAGGAGGGAGGATTGCTTGAGCCCAGGACGTCAAAGCTGCAGGGAGCCATGATTGAGCCACTGCACTCCAGCCTGGGTGACAGAGCGAGACCCTGTCTTAAAAACAAAAACATAAAAAGGTTTTCTTAATGACATTTTCTTTTTTCTATCTTATTTTAAGAATACAGTATATGATACATATACAAAATATGTGTTAGTTGACTGTTTATGTTATCAGTAAGGCTCTGGTCAATAACAGGCTATTAGGAGTTAAGTTTTGGGGGAGTCAAACATTATGCATGGATTTTTGACTGCATGGAGTGTAGGGACCCCAACACCTGCATTGTTCAATGGCCATTATTTTTTAAGACAGGTTTTTGCTCTGCCACCCAGGCTGGAGTACAGTTGCATGACCTTGGCTCACTGCAGCCTCTGCCTCCCAGGCTCAAGCAATCCTCCCACCTTAGCCTCCCTCGTAGCTGGGACAACAGGTGCACACCACCACACCTAGCTAATTTTTTTTATCTTATGTAGAGACAAGATTTCACTGTGTTGCCCAGGCTGGTCTTGAACTCCTGGGCCCAAGCTATCTGCCCGCCGCAGTCTCCCAAAGTGCTGGGATTATAGGTGTGAGCCACCACACCCAGCCCAATTGTACTTTTTTTTTTTTTTTTTTTTTTT